>NW_015515089.1:24508-24917 GCF_001515645.1 Sinocyclocheilus grahami | reverse complement strand
ATTGAGACTGTCCTCTATCTGTGTGCCAAATTTCATAACTTTCCTACAAGCGGTTTTATGGGCTGCCTTAGTAATAAAAGCACTTTTTTATTTTATTTAAAGATATTTTTCTAGATATCTTTTCCGCACAAGAAAGTCAAACATGTTTGGAACAAAATGAGGGTAAGTAAATCATTTTAAATTTTGGATGAGCTAAAAGTTTAAAACAATACAGCCTTTTTGCACATAAACTGCATGTCTATACTGTCATCTTTTATTAAATTAAATATATTTTTATTAGATTAAATATGACATCTGTTCTGACTAAGGTCAACTAAAATGACAGATTCGTGGAGTTTCTTTGTTTTTGACCACACGACAGTGATATAAGTGTGCAATTTACTTATTTGTTTGTTTTTGAGGGTTTTTT
>NW_015515089.1:19396-20286 GCF_001515645.1 Sinocyclocheilus grahami | reverse complement strand
AAGTGAAGGCTTATGTTTTCCGCAAATCTGCGTCCAGGGTTAAGTATACATTAGATCTCAGGAGATGAAGCATGGGGCGCATCAGGTGAGATTCTAAATTTCTGACTAACCGCTTGACCTTAGTTTAAGTTGTACTCAGTTACGTTAACCATGTGTATGATTTCAGTATTAATTAAGTTGTACGAAGCTGTCAGCTGTCGGGGTCTAGACAAAGGTGGTCTAGAAGAACCGCTGATTAATATTTTGAGTATTAATTAAGTTGTACGAAGCTGTCAGCTGTCGGGGTCTAGACAAAGGTGTTCTAGAAGAACCGCTGATTAATGTCTGAGCATTACATGGGTAACTGTAGGGGGCTAAAAGTATTAGCCATAAACCTCTGAATAAGGATCAAACTGGCGAGTTTTGTGATCGTGGAGCCCACGCATAGCGGCCGCCGTAAGGCATCCTAAGCGACATAGATTCCTAGTGAATGAGAAAAAATAAGTAAAGAGTTCATTAGAATAATCGAATGTAAGAATAATCAGAGACCGACAAACAACCAATGTGCCTTTCAACCTAAATTAGAATTCAGATACTAAAATGGAGTCAGATTGAGTTAAACCTAAATTGAATTCAGCGAATTTAACTATCTTAGATGTATCCTTCCTGAACGCTATTGCTTAGTTACTAGTTAAATAAATCTAAATTTAATTACATCTTAACTGTCTATCTAGAGAAGAATCATTAAGGTATTGGATGCTTTTAGTAACACACTAATCACTAGTGCTGCTATTTGTTCCTAATACCAGATTGACTACCTTGTTTTAATAATAGCTGTCAGCTAATTTTAAATCCATTTGCATGTAATGCCCCCTTTGTTTTGATGTTCTCTCTGAACCTCAAAAGGAACC
>NW_015515089.1:0-973 GCF_001515645.1 Sinocyclocheilus grahami | reverse complement strand
AACTGGCAACGTATCCTGTGGGATACAAACATTTGAGAGGCTGTGTGGAGAGAGGCGGGGAATGTGTACTGTTTCTTGGTTTGTGAATATTTAGAAAAATTGACTTTGTTCATACATTCCTTGTTTAGCTCACGGGCAGCATTTAAAACGGCATGGCCACCTTTCATGGGAAATCTACTCACCCTCCGATAAAAGTTGATCTAGCTCACATATTCACACGTTGGAGGGGACTTACCTGATTAAAAAGCTGTTGGTCAGCATTAGCTTATTAGGTTTACATTGAAATTTTATGAATTAAATGCTTAAATGTTTTCATCTCTGTCTATATGTTTTTATCTCTCAGGGTATATGGCTCTTTTAGGGGTATAAATCAAGATATAAAACACATATATATATATATATGTAAGGATAAAAGAAACTAGAATACTTTGATCTCCTGAGAGGCAAACAATGCACTGGCATCTTCAGGACACCCCACAGAGGGGTGGTGCGGGAAACGCCTCTCTCACATATGCATCTGTGCCTTTTCATCTCCTCCCTCCACTGGATTCACTCAAACTGGTCAAGAATATAATGTTCTAAATGAATGCAAATAAGATTTACAGTCATGTTTGGTTTCATTTGAATAGTTTCAGGGCAAGTGGTACAATGGTCTTAATCTTACTAAAAGATAATACAGATCCTAAGAGTTAAGAGAAACTTTGATCACCGTAGAGAGCAATCCCATGCAAATTACCGTTTGTTCCCATTGAGGTGTAGACCACCCAGGTCTGGCACCTGGCTCAATGCAAATTCCAATTGTTTGTACAGGCCTCCATTTGGAGGATGTATTTACTTGGTTTGGTATTTAAAGGACTGCAGCAAAAGGGTCAGGGCGATTCTGTAGCCAGAGTGCCCGTAGTACAGAGTATCTCCACACACTCCGTATTATGTATTTTTCTAATACATCTAATACATTTAATCTCAGATATGC
>NW_015515088.1:5269-5522 GCF_001515645.1 Sinocyclocheilus grahami | reverse complement strand
AGAGAGAGAGAGAGAGAGAGAGAGAGAGAGAGAGAGAGCAAGAGTTATAATTCTTTACCATAGCCTGGTCTGATGTGGTCCACTTGTGCAGTGATTGCATTAAATTGAGCATGCAAATTTAGCATGCTAAAGCTCAGGTAATATGTTTGTATGGAGCGTGTCACATCTACAAGAGAGAAAAAACATGCTGAGATAGTTATTTAGCACATTTTCATTAATGCATAATATATTTGACATTTTCAAAAAATGTCAA
>NW_015515088.1:0-1466 GCF_001515645.1 Sinocyclocheilus grahami | reverse complement strand
CCCTTGCTCGTCTTTGCTTTTGTGTAACGGGGCGCGGGGTGCAACACAACACCGTTTTAAATAAATGAAGCTTCTCCAGAAGGAAGAGCCAGCCAAGGAACAAAACACAGAGAAAAGAACTTGACTAGACAAGTTGAGAAGGCAGGTCATAATTTCACTTATTAACAGTTCAAATAAAATGCATATGTACTCTTTTAATTGGTCCTAATTGGTCAAATTTATTTGTTTCCTGAAATTTACAAATTTCCTGAAGTATTTATACTATTAGCTAAATAAACTATACTCAAAGACAAAAAACACGTCCAAAAATCATCATTCTCCATAAAAATGTATTGTGGCAATTTTCAAGTCCAAACTCAATGAAACATAAACTCCTATCACTTCATCATCAACACAAAGACATATTCTCTTTGAAATACTTTATATCACATTTCTGCCTTTGCAACAATAACCTGGAAGAACAGAGAGATACTTTTTGGTTATTTTGGCACAGACATAGACATTAATATTGAGCAAACGTTGCACATCATGCTGTAGATGTTGTAAATTCTAACAAATGTGTGAATTCGCATTACATTTATGCCATTTGTATCCTTCGCTATTTGTGTTTTGTAAGCCACAAGAGGTTTTAATAAATTGCAGCACAGCCTGCGTGATCAGTATAATGAACCCTAAAACCATTGTTATAGCGTAAGTTCCCCCTTGGTCTAAATAAAAACATAAATGTAGTACACCGCCGAACACTTTTACACAAGTACACATTAAGCGGCATGTCTCCTAAAAGGTTTATGACATCCATTTAGCATCAGTGAAGCTAGCTTAACATGGCCATGTCAAGATAACATGTAAGCATCTAGTGGGCATTCATTGCCTGTCAGATGAGATTTTACAGTGGCCTTGAGGAAACAGAGCCTATGTTTCCCAGGCAGGGACAGGGGACTTAAAATAGCACCTAAAAAGAGAAAGAAAGAAATAGATGGGGGTGAGAAAGAGAGACAGGGAGGGAAAGAAAGTGAGAGCAACAGAGAAAGAGCCAGAGGAGGCAGTAGACTAAGAAACCTGCTATATGCTAATGGTCGTTTTATAAACCTTACACTCTTAAAAATAAAGGTTCCAAAAAAGGGTTTTAGCAGCACTACCATAGAACAACCAATTTGGGTTCCCTACAGTGAACAGACCCTTTCAGTGAACAGTTCTTAAAAGAACCCTTTTTGCTAGTGTGACGTTCATTCTAATAATCTAAATAACCTGTTTCCACTACAGAGAACCATTTGTGCAATGTAAAGATTCCATAGATATCAAAGGTTCTTTATGGAACCATCAATACCAATACCAATTCCAAAAAATTTACTTTATTTTTTAAAAGGTAACATATTAAAGCAAGAAGGCTGTTGTAATGAACATCGAATGTAATTGCTGTGAGTGTGAAATTCTAAAAACATTTTCTATAATCAAGAAGTTTAAAT
>NW_015515087.1:4670-5522 GCF_001515645.1 Sinocyclocheilus grahami | reverse complement strand
TAAGTTAGTGAGGGGCAATAAACTAGAAAAATTGACATTTATTGATAATTTTTGCATTACACATGAGATGTGCATGGTAGAGTAGAATAGCCTGTCCGCTGAAAGAAGGTTTTTGGTGTAATATATTGTGATTGGAGATGTTTTGAGGGCGGTTGCGGGTCGTTAGATGTCTGTGAAGCTCGGGGTGGGTCTGTACACGTTTGATCTTCACGTCTGTGATCTTCCATCACAAATCCTGAGCGTCTGCAGACCCCTGACATGATGACGTCTCGCCTGACTGCGTCTCCATCACAATGAAATGGAAGCGTTCCAGTGCGCTGAACACCGGCAGATCACAGCCATTACTTCCCTTCATCCTGAGAGATGATCGTCTGTGTGTGTTTGCACAGAATAAACAGCCAGAGATGTGTGTTTCTGTTAGGGTGGAGCTGTTTTCGTCTCTCAGCGATCATTGATTGAGGTGCCAAAGCTCATAAAGTGAGGGAATGAAGCGATGGGAGGAGAAGGAAACAGGAGGAGGACGAGAGCCAGTCGCTTATGAGATCAGGACCGCAAAGGCATCCTGTGATTGTTCACACTAATCTCTCTTATGATTCATGATTCTAGGCGCTTTATTGTTCTGATTAAAATCAGCTACGTAGCTGAAGCATTGTTATGATACTGATTCATAATGCTGGGAGTTCTGATTGGATGAGCTGCGTTTGAAGTTGTCGTATAATAAGTGTTTGAGTGTCTGATATGAAGACTTTACTGTGTCTCAGGAAATTCACTTTATGAAACAATCACACACAGACTGAATGATAGGGATATTTCAGACACAAATGAAACTTCTGATTTACTCATCCTCATGTT
>NW_015515087.1:0-413 GCF_001515645.1 Sinocyclocheilus grahami | reverse complement strand
TGTGTGTGAGTGTGTGTGTGTGTGTGTGTGTGTGTGTGTGTGAGGTGTTATTCTACTTAAAGAAATCAATTGCACTGCAGCTGGTACCTTCCTCCCGGTGTCTTTATGGCCTTTTTGCAGTTCTGACTCCATTGATTTTTTCCTCCTCCCTCTTTCTTGCTTCAGGCTCAGAGGAGCGTGTGATGAATGGCTGGAGGTGTCAGAGAGATCTGGAATTAGAGAGAGAGAAAGAGACTTTTCCTTCCCATTATGCTCTAATGCATCATCTCCACACACACACACACACACACGGCTCTCTTTAGGTCTGTTGGGAGGGATAGATGCAGGAATGATAGTTAGAGGAGGTGTCGTAAATTCATCGCTGTAAGCCGTGACATTCCCAGAAACAAATCTCTCTTCCTGTAGGAAAACGC
>NW_015515086.1:4905-5523 GCF_001515645.1 Sinocyclocheilus grahami | reverse complement strand
ACATTAATGTGCTAATCAACCTTTGATGCTTTCGGAAAAAACTAAGAACGCTTTGAAAAGTAAGACGGGAACTCATTTGCAGGGAGGTCTGAGACTTTAAATCAACATTTCAGTGAATTAGCAGTGACCAGTGACATTTTTAATGAGTTAAGTGCACATTTTGTGTTTTTTGATGTTGTTGTTTGTTGTTTGGTTTTTAGTTGTGCAAGTTTGCTGTTTGCTTTAACCTAGGCCGTGATTATGTCATAGTTGTATATTTGGAAACCCATTTGATGACTTTTGACATCATATTCAGAATATGGAATTTACTCATTCTTTATTTCACAGAAGTCATTTCTTCTGATCTTGACTGAAATCAGTGTGTTGTCTGGGAACAGTCTAAATCTAATTATTTCAGGTCAGCACCGGGCAAGAAGGAGCAAAAAGTGACACGTTGTGGTCTGGGAACCATTTCCTCAGAGCTACTCACACTGAAGCCCAGGCCTGAGGAAGAGCTCACCTTACACCTCAGAGACGAAAACAACAACTGGATACACAACCATCAATGTTTGATCTCACTTCAAATCTAAAAGCATATATATGTATGTATGTATGTATGTATGTATGTGTGTGTGTGTG
>NW_015515086.1:1622-2535 GCF_001515645.1 Sinocyclocheilus grahami | reverse complement strand
AGTGAAAGAGAGAAGCTCAGGATGAGGGATCTGACCAAGGCTCTCCATCATCTCCGAACCTACTTACCTCCTTCAGTGGCTCCTGCTGGACAAACCTTGACCAAGATTGAGACCCTTCGCCTCACTATTAGCTACATCTCATATCTTTCTTCTCAGCTGGAACAGTCTGAGGAGACTTTCAACCATGAAACAACATCAAGATGCTACTCACAAGATACCTCAGATAGGCTTCAGAATGGTCTGCTTTCAGAAACCTGGTGTCTGGATGAGCCACAGGGACTTGTCCAAAACAATGTCCAGTATTGTCCAACATTTACAACCTTCAGTGATTCACCACAACAGATGGAAAACAACTGTCCTTCTACTTCAAACTTCAGAGATGCACAATCCTGTATGGTAAGGAGGCTTTACATTACACTTTATATTTGCTAGATACTGAATGTTCATTTAATAACTATACGAGTTCTAATTGTTTATTGCACAAGGGATATAATTCCTTTTTCTTCCTTTAACAGTTTCCCTGCACAACAACACACAATGCTATTTACAGCAATCAGTTTTTCCAATGAAGAACAAGGAGGAGAGGATATGAGGTCACCTTACGACAAAATCAGATGGTCACTGCGTGAAAACTTCATCTAAAGACTTTATTTGTTTGTAATTATTTATCAGATAACCTATTTTTATATTGAATACATTTGTATATATTGCTTATTTATTGTATTTTTTAATTAAACGCTTTGAAATATGAAGTTTTTGCATTTGCTTTGTTTTTCCCCCCTCATACATTTGACTTTAAAACTCAATTCAAATGTTTCTATAATGAAATCATTTTAGTCAGCACAAAAGAAAACATGACTTATAATTATATAATGACCTTGAGAACAGCTGGTTAAAGTTTGTTGCAAAATAA
>NW_015515086.1:0-1148 GCF_001515645.1 Sinocyclocheilus grahami | reverse complement strand
GGTCTGTTCAGTACATAGACAGTGATTAAAAAAACATTTATTATAAACTTCTCTCTTGCACTTGTAAGTTGCCTTTATGCTTCTGCCGCATGATGCTACTTTACTTTAAAACTTAACTACAATATGAAAGAAAAAACAAGTTTCTGTGGGAGAAATACCACTGTAAATATGTAAATACATCTACATTGATGTGTTTAGTACTCAATTATTGATGTGTTTAGTACTCAATTATTTTGTGTTTATCAAACATTTTTGTATAACAAAAATGATTGCTTAACTGAATCTTCAAAATACTATTTTACTTCCAAAGGCTTAACCCTTTATAGAAACTTCTTCATGGATGAAAGAAGTTAGCATAAAAATGATCCTCAAAATATAGTAACATCATGTAAAACCTGGAGTAGTACTAAAAGTAATTATACATATATATATATATTTCAAAGAGCATTTTTAACTAAAATTCTGTATTAACAAAGGCAGATTATAAGTTTACATATTTTCACATGGTGCCAAATAAATGCTCACAAATGGAACCAATCATGTTATTTTACCCATAAACCCACTCCGACATTGCAGAAAAGGAAGTTCAGATAATTAGGAAATATTAATTTCAGTTCAATTTACAGTTGTTTGCTATGTTGAAATTAAAGTACGATCGGGGGGTCACAACTTTAAAAAATGACATGAACTACACTGAAAATACTCACTAGAAGCAGATGAGTAATCACTTGTAGAGGAAGCTACAACAAAACACAGGAAATTAATTCAAATTAATTAGTATACATTATTACTTACAAAACTATATTTATTTGTCAAAGGATCTATCTCTTTTCATTGTATTTTACTGTTTTATTTCTTAACCTGATATAACCTGAATGCCATCTTTTTCTCCATATAATATTCAATATAATAGCAGCCACAGTCAATAACAGCAACCCCAATACCCAAACCACTAGCACTGAGGAACGCACTGACTCAAATGTTTACTCTGAAGTAAGATAAAAGGTCACAAAGACATTCCTTTAAATTATATTTCAAATATATATTTCAAATATAACATTTATGTGCACTAGCCTCATGTGAACTGATTACCCAAAGTGACGTCCAGTTTGTTGTCCAGACTGAGGTGTGTGACAGAGCAGGTGTAC
>NW_015515085.1:4832-5523 GCF_001515645.1 Sinocyclocheilus grahami | reverse complement strand
ATTAACTCGTTTTATACCCTCAGAGGATCAGGAGGGCCGGTGTACTGTAGCTACACACATTCCAGCAAAAGTCCAACACAATGGAGTCATAAAATATGTCATATAGGCCCACCCTCTGCTTCTACAGATACCACAGGCCAGAAACAGACCAACGACGCTGTGAAATATATATAGTTGGATGTGTGCCAGTGATTGATGATTTACAGGAACACTCCAGTGCTCCAGTGAGACAACACCTGCATATTTGTTATATTAATATATATTAACTTTAAATGTAATATTGAATAATACATAAAAATACATGCACTTCTTTAAAGCATGACAAAAGTTGACAGAAAGTATGACAAAAGAGCATGACAAAAAACACGATTTAAAATGTACTTAAAAGTAAAACTTTTAATTTGACAAAGCGCACTTTAACAAGTGTACTTTAAGTACTCCAAAAGAAAGTCCAAAAGTAAGTCCAATCCCGTTCAAACATGTTTGTGGATTTTGATATGAGACAACAACAGGGGAGGGACTTTTTCACTGCATTATTATGGATTATGGACTCGTATTTTGGCCAGAAGCGGTTTTAAGTTAAAACACCTTAATAATGGATTTGTTTCTCATAAACACGCAGCTTTTTACATCACAAGACGATAACTGATGGACTGGAGTCTTGTGGATTATTGTGATGTTTTTATCAGCT
>NW_015515085.1:2133-2510 GCF_001515645.1 Sinocyclocheilus grahami | reverse complement strand
AAAAAAAAAAGAAAATGTTCACATTATAAAATTAAACCCATAACACTGCAGTCAAATTTACAATTTCTTTTTAGTGTTTTAAAGGAGGTGGATGTTTGCCCATCCAGGGCACACGGCACAGTTTTTCATATCTGTCCTGAGAATCCTTTCCTCCTGTGCAGGAGATTGTGATTCGCTAATTGAGCAGAACTGAGTCACATACTGTGATTAATACACTACTGATTGGCAGAATGCTAGAAAGAGGACATACTTGATGCATCGCTACTTGGCATTTCCTCAAGGATGGCTGGCCAGTTGGATGAGTTCTCCACAAATGTCACAAGCATCTCCCACTTCAGGCCATCACTGTCCTGAAACACACACACACACACACACAC
>NW_015515085.1:0-919 GCF_001515645.1 Sinocyclocheilus grahami | reverse complement strand
ATTTATGTATTACTCCAATCTACATAATTAAAAGTAAACGTTTTTGCTGCGTATCAGTTTTAAATGAAAGATCAGTGAAGAGTAAAGTAGATAATAAGAATGAAACCGGGCCACGTCTGGCATGTTGTGCACATTAGTGACGGGCCCATTCCGGCTTGAATCCGGCTGCCGCATCTGGAACAGAGCACAAGTCATTTGAACCCTTTTTATGATACTTTTATTGTGATTTTCGTGTTTTTTAAGCCGAAATCTTCAGTTCCAATTAATTTCAGTATAACAGAAGAAAGCCAACAGCACACTTTGCACATTTTCTTCTTTTGTGTTCCAGTTTAGAAAGAAAGTTATAGAAATATCACACATGCAATCTCTTCAGGCACTATCTTACTCTATATGAGTCAGCCAGGATACATGTTTTATGTCATCTTGTGTCGCCCTCCTGTGGTGCTCCTGATAGTTTCCAGTCAGTGCTCTGACTGGACCGGATATTTTACATTGACACACACAAAGCACCATGTTGATGTTTTATTGTTTCATATGCTCCAAAAATATTTTACAGTACAGTAAGGCTTCATCACAACTCGTTGAAACGTTAACTATGGTCAGTCATTAAAGATTTTTGGAGGTATTTAACAAGTGTGGGACTTTCCTTGGTTTTATCGATCTATCTATTTATTTTTTATTTATTCATTTATTTTATATTTTTAATTATGCATATTACAAAATATTGCTATTGTAAGTGGGTTTTTTTTCCAAATTGCAAAAACATTACTTGGATGCATGTGTTTAATGTACATAAAATGAATGTCACAATGCAATCTTAATGGCCCTAACAAGTTATTTTATTTTCATTTCTAGGGATGATTTTGGCATGACATTTTATCTGCTCACTTTGTGTGTGTGTGTGTGTGTGTGTGTGTGT
>NW_015515084.1:4542-5523 GCF_001515645.1 Sinocyclocheilus grahami | reverse complement strand
GTGTGTGTGTGTGTGCTGGAGGTTATGTTATGTATTTTATATTATTGTATAGATCATTATATGTTGTTGTGTGTCTTTGCAGCACTTGAACGAACTCAGACAGAGCTTTTTGACCTGAAAACCAAATATGATGAAGAGGCGACTGCAAAGTAAGTGTGTGTTTGTGTTAAACAACTTCATATCATTCACATGTATTTATCAGTCAGTTTATTATGCATCTCTCCTGTGATAAACAATGTTCAACATTGCACACTACCATTCAATAGTTAGATTTACTTAATATTTAATTAACACTTTTATTTAGCAGGAACACTTTAAAGTGATCAAAAATGACAGCGAAGGCGTTCACCTTGTTACAAAAAAATCTGTTTCAAATAAATGCTGTTCTCTCTATTCATCAAAGAATAAAGAAAAATGCATACAGTTTCACTGAAATATTCAGCATTACAACAGTTTCTTGAGTGCCGAATCAGCATAGATATAGATGAAAGTATAGATGCAATAATGAATGGGATTCGTGAAGTTAACTTTTATTCTCCATGAAGTTAACTTTTATTCTCCCGGGTAAAAATGCTTAGGTTGTTAATGCTGGCAAATGCTGTTTACCAAGTTTATAAATGGTTAAATAGTACACAATATACATTTAAGATGTATGTGACGTGCAGATATAAAGTTGATTTGGCCACTTCTAAGTAAAGAGTCAGTCTGGTCCTTTAATGCTGTTGCATATTCAGTGTGAAGGTCAACCATAACTTATTCAAGGAAGGAAGGAGAAGAACAGAGTCCAGATTACATCCATTACAAGAAGACATTCACAGACAATTCACAGATGAATGCGTCAAATTATTTCCTTCCAAAAAAGTTTTTGCTTATAGTGACATGATTAGACCGTCATGGTCATTGTCGTCATATGTTAACAGATGTGTTAAGAGTGTGTGCTGCATTAATACAGTGTGAACGCATGCTCACATAATGAGCATC
>NW_015515084.1:2292-3320 GCF_001515645.1 Sinocyclocheilus grahami | reverse complement strand
TGAAATTTTGGTTGTGTAGACTTTCAATGGAAGCACGGAAACTTCCCAGGTTTCATCTTAATTTGTGTTTCAAAGATTAACCAAAGTTTCATGGGTTTGGAACGATATAAGGTTGAGTGAATGATGACAGAATGTCCATTGGAAGATGGTGGCGATATTAACTCTGTTGATGATGTTTTACTGCAGAGAGCAGAAGCTGCTGAGAGAGAGGTGGAAGCTCTGAGAGAGCAGCTCACGTCAGCCAACAAATCAACCCAACCTCTGGCACGGATCGACTCGACTCCGCACACGGTACCAGCTCTCCACTGCTGTTTTGTGTCATATTCTACTGTAGAGCTAGTTGCTCGTGTGGATCTTAAACTCCTCGATATGGTTTCTTGATATAAACTAAACCTCTGCTATAATCATAAATGTGAGCCTGCAGCACAAAAGCAGTGTTGAGTCGCTGGGGTATATTTGTAGCAATAGCCAACAATACATTGTATGGGTCAAAATTATACATTTCTCTTTTATGCCAAAAATCATTAGGATATTAAGTAAAGATCATGTTCTGTGAAGATATTTTGTAATTTTCCTACTGTACATATATCAAAACTTAGTTTTTGATTAATAATGTGCATTGCTAAGAACTTCATTTGGACAACTATTTTGATTTATTTATTTTTTACACCCTCAGATTCCAGATTTTCAAATAGTTGCATCTTGGCCAAATATTGTAATATCCTGACAAACCATACATCAATGGAAATCTCAATTTATAAACATTGACCCTTATGACTGGTTTTATAGTCCAGGGTCACATATATGCTATATGATCATATAAACACTGCTTTTAACGTAAAATCAGAGTTTTGAGTCTTTTTTTTAAGACAACAACTGTCAAAAACAACAAAAAAATAATTAAAAAAATAATAATAATACTTGCCTAACTAATGTAGGCAAAAGCGTATTGTGGACAGTCAGTATTAAAATAAAAGCAAAGGAAAATACAAACAATACAACAATTAAATACGGTAGAACAAATCAAT
>NW_015515084.1:0-352 GCF_001515645.1 Sinocyclocheilus grahami | reverse complement strand
ATAAATTCACTGTAAACCACGGCTTCACGGGGCTTATTGCTTTATCTTGTGCTTACAGATTGCCGACTTGTGTTTACTTGTGCAACCAGTTCTTCCAAGCGCAGATCAGTTTAAGTGGGTTGAGCAATGGACATAAATGGTTTCCAGTAGTCATGCCGGGCTTTTGCGTTGGCTAACAGTCACAGAAATGATGCATAGTGAATTGCAGTTTGTGTCAGAAAGGTTGCTGTCCTGTTCTAAACGGCTCTATTTCTGGGGGATGACATTTTAAAAAAAAAGTGTGCAGATCGACTTCTAAATGCCGTTGTAGTGCACAGTATGCATCAGACGGTCTGATCTTATTTGCCTTCTT
>NW_015515083.1:4997-5523 GCF_001515645.1 Sinocyclocheilus grahami | reverse complement strand
CAGCTTTGACATCACAGAAATAATTAACATTTTAAAATATATTAAAATAGAAAACAGTTGCAATTGCAGTAATATTTCACGATATTACTGCATGATAAAGAAATACAGCCATGTTAAAAATATCTCACTCATAACTTACTGTGATTTTGATCAATTAAATGTAGCTTTGGCGAGCATAAGAGACTTACAAATATGAAAGTGAAACAAAATAACTGAATAACAAATTGCACAGGCATGCATTATAAAACTAGCCAAGACTTGCAAGTTGAAAGACAAGTTAATTTACATTTAAAATTGAACAAATTTTATCTTATCTTTGATATTTGCCACGGCATATTTTTCAACAAATCGCAAATCTGTTCTGAAACCTAGTGAGCAGGCTACCTAGCATTCTAAGGTGTCTTTAGTTCAATAGTAGATTAGCCTAAAGTTTTGTCCAAATTTCTATAATTCATTGAAAAAGCTCAGTGAACAAGTTTATCCAAGACGGCTGATAAAGCAAAAGAAATGGCATTACTTAATAAAT
>NW_015515083.1:0-720 GCF_001515645.1 Sinocyclocheilus grahami | reverse complement strand
GTTTTTAATTAATATTTTATTTTGTTTTCTACTGGACATGTAAAAAATGTCAGGCTAAGTAGCACCAAGTGCAAACGCATCAACACATTAGTAGCATTTGATCCATCTGTTGTGAATTCCAGTGAATACAGGACTGTGTAATGGCAGCAGGCTGTGAGGTATGAAGATGCTGTTTTGTCATTAACACACATCTGCCAGTAACACGCCACCTCATTCTACCTGCATGAACCTGCCCTTCCCAGCATAATAAACGCTCAAATGTATTGACTTTCTGAAAGAATGATAACGCAAATATTAAGTTTAGATCTAAAACCGCTGTACAATAGAAACATAATTTCAAGGCTTATGAAAACAAACGGTACTCAGCTGAATGAAAGTGTTTATGATCTGTTTGTCTGAGGGGTTGTGTGTTGTGAAGCGCTCGAGTTGCTAATGAATTTATATAACACACTTATCAAAGCTGACATTTATTAGCATTGGCTAACTGCACTGTGCAGTGCACAAATTACATGGGAAATTCAATTACAAAAAGATGACTTTCCATTGCCATGAATCTGTCAATCAACAGAACAACCCATCTATGTTCTTGGCAGATACAAAAGACCTTGTAAAGAGCACAAACGCTGTGGGGCAAATCCAACAGAAGCATCACATTAGTGATATTTCAGCACAAGACAGTAGGGGTGGAACGGTTCAACTTACTCACGGTTCGGTTTGTAT
>NW_015515082.1:4344-5525 GCF_001515645.1 Sinocyclocheilus grahami | reverse complement strand
GTTAATGAAAAAGTTTGTGAAAGTGATTTTGTGCCTCTTTGAGATCATATAATTATATGATAAATGTATGATTATATTATATAGTTATGTGAAAAATATGCCTGTGAATTAATTTGTTGTTAAATTATTCTTGAATGCTTGTTTTTCCTACAACATTTTGAAAGTCAATTTTCCTAGTTATAATTACGTTATTACCTAGTTATTAAGTAAAAAGACATCGTGTGTGTTCAGCCACTGAGAGGAAAGGTCATCTTTTCGGTCAGAAAATGTTTCGTCAAACACTTCATTCTAAAAATATTCAGTCTAACCATGTGCGATTGCTGTCCTCTGACCCAGTAAATGTTTTTTGACCGTTTTTGTGGTCCGAAAAATGTGAACCCTTCCCCAGTTCTGAGTTGCGTTTGCGGGGGAGGTTGAGGAACTCCGCGCAGTGACGCTGGATCATCTGATTGGCTGGTGTGGACATGCACGTGCTGGAGGAGCTGTTGAAAAAGCCCGCAGTCATTCGATCAGATCAGATCAGATCTGAGCTTTGGGCTGGTGCTTGAGTGACAAGAATCATCATCCGGAAAAATGGTTGATAAATTCGTGGGAACGTGGAAGATGACCACCAGCGAAAACTTTGACGAGTACATGAAGGCTCTAGGTATGATTCTTCATCATTTAATAACTTAACAATGCAAATGCATGTTATTTAGCAAGTCTCTTCAGTTTACATGTTGCACAAGAAATTTAATTTTTTTTTTTAATTAAGATTTAACATGCGCATCATTAATGTGCAATAGGTTAGGTTTCTCATACTTTTGATGGTCATAAATACAAAGGTGTTTCATGACTGAAAGAAGTGCCTTTCCTTTTTCAGGTGTGGGTTTCGCTACTCGTCAGGTGGGAAACCGGACTAAGCCCAACCTGGTCGTGTGTGTGGATGATCAGGGGCTGATATGCATGAAGTCGCAGAGCACCTTCAAAACTACCGAGATCAAATGTAACCTCAACGAGTCATTCGAGGAGATCACGGCGGATGATAGAAAGACTACGGTTTGTGATGGAATAGACGTGGTGCTTTGAAGCAGTTTATCGTTTGAAGTTAACGGGCTCTTCTCTCTCTTTATCTGCAGACTGTCGTGACTCTTGAGAACGGCAAACTTGTGCAGAAACAGACCTGGGATGGCAAAGAGTCG
>NW_015515082.1:2792-3291 GCF_001515645.1 Sinocyclocheilus grahami | reverse complement strand
GTGTTTGCTATGAAAGATATCACATAATGCAAGACGTGAGAGGGTAAGGCCACGCCTTCTAACAAATAATATGATGATGTTTTCTGAACTGTCAAATATGACACATCCAAAAAAACATCCAAGAAATCCCTAAATTAACCACTTTCCCTTCAGTTTCCCTACTAGCATAGTCTTCCATCTTTTGGAACCCTTACATATTTGTTAACATTTCTAAAAACATGATAAAGTGTTAATAATGGTTTAATTATTGCAAATTTTGTAAGATCTTGGCTATGAATCAAAAGGATAAAGTCCTCCTTGAGGAGCAACAAAAAAGTATTTTTTCACAGCATTAAATTATGTGTAGTCTGTTACTTCATGATTTGTTGTTGATATGATGTTTGTTAATCTCGAGATTAATAAACAAGGTTGTGATGTTTAACTGTATACTGTACTGTCTATTTTTAAGGGGAGGCACTGCAGGCAAAAGCACTGTTTTTTCATGCACCTGTCAATTTTG
>NW_015515082.1:0-547 GCF_001515645.1 Sinocyclocheilus grahami | reverse complement strand
ATTATATGATGCAATCAAACTTATAGCAAAATGTGGTAGTTCTTACATTATTATTTTTTACATAATATTATATAACAAACATTATAATTATTACATTATTATTACAGAATTAAGAGAAAAGTGCTGTTGCCCCAGTTTTATGTAAGAGTTGTAAGGTTAAGACATTAACAAGACAATATGCATTATTGATTTTGTGTTGAAAGAAAACTATTGCACATTATCTGAAACGTTTAGTTTCGCATTATTTGAAGATTATATATTAAAGCGTGGACAAAATCTAGACAAAATATATTTTAAAAGTCATTTACATTTATTTGTTACACAGCTAGGCCTTGGTGGAATTTATTGCATCGCCCTAAGCGGTCGATGTCCTAATATTCGCTGTCGTCGTGCAAACTTTATCATCCCGCTCTTCCACATATATGAAACCGGTGCTACTTTCATGCCTGTCGTATTGAACTGTAGACTTGTTTGCTCTCGTTTCTCATACAAACCCAACTGGTGCCATCTTTCGTTTATTTGTTGTTAGAATGATTAAAAAAAAAAA
>NW_015515081.1:0-5526 GCF_001515645.1 Sinocyclocheilus grahami | reverse complement strand
GTGCAAATTGATAAACATAGGTGTGACATGCATTCTTTCTGGCTCATTTAAAATTAATCTTGCTGCCGTGTTCTGGATTAATTGTAAAGGTTTGATAGAACTGGCTGGAAGACCTGCCAAGAGAGCATTGCAATAGTCCAGCCTGGATAGGACAAGAGCTTGAAGAAGGAGTTGTGAAGCATGTCTCGAAAGAAAGGGCCTGATCTTCCTAATGTTGAATAAAGCAAATCTGCAGGACAGGGCAGTTTTAGCAATGTGGTCTGAGAAAGTCAGCTGATCATCAAATCATAACATAATGGCTGTTTTTAAAGGAGTTATGGTTGATGTGCCTAACTTGATGGTGAAATTGTGATGAAACAAGGGGTTTGATGGAAACACAAGCAGTTCAGTCTTGGCAAGGTTGAGTTGAAGGTGATGGTTCTTCATCCAGCAAGAAATGTCTGTTAGACAAGCTGAGATGCGAGCAGCTATCGTCGGATCATCCGGATGGAATGAGAGGTAGAGTTGAGTGTCATCAGAATAGCAGTGATATGAAAAGCCATATTTCTGAATGACAGAACCTAGTGATGCCATGTAGACAGAGAAGGGAAGTGGTCTAAGAACAGAGCCCTGAGGCACCCCATAGTTAGATGCTGCGACTTGGACACCTCACCTCTACAAGATACCTTGAAGAACCTATCTGAGAGGTAAGACTCAAACCACTGGAGTGCGGTTCCTGAGATGCCCTTTGCCAATCGGGTTAACAGGAGGATCTGGTGGTTAATTGTGTCAAAAGCAGCGGACAGGTCCAGCAAGATCACAATTGAAGATTTTGAATCTGCTCTTGCCAGTCTTAGGGCTTCAACAACTGAGAGCAAGGCAGTCTCGGTTGAATGTCCACTTCTGAAACCAGACTGGTTGCTGTCGAGGATGTTGTTCTGTGTGAGAAAGGCAGATACTTGGTTGAACACAGCTCACTCAAGTGTTTTTTGCAATAAAATGAAGAAGGGAAACCGGTTTGTAGTTCTCTAAATGAGAAGGGTTAAGGGTGGGTTTTTTTAAGTAGAGGGTTTATACGAGCCTGTCTAAATGCTGAGGGAAAAACACCAGTGTGAAAGGATGTATTAACGATGTGAGTGAGCGCAGGTATAAATGCAGGGAAAATGGCTTGAAGGAGATGAGATATGATCAAGTGGATAAGTCAGGGGTAGGCAAGTTCGTTCCTAGAGAGCTGCAGTCCTGCAGAGTTCAGCTCCAACCCTGAAAAAAAACTCACTTGCCTATAGCCTTAGTAATCCTGAAGACATTGATTAGCTTGTTCAGGTGTGTTTGAATAGGGTTGGAGCTGAACTCTGCAGGACTGCAGCTCTCTAGGAACGAACTTGCCTACCCCTGACTTATCCACTTGATCATATCTCATCTCCTTCAAGCCATTTTCCCTGGATTTATACCTGCGCTCACTCACATCGTTAATACATCCTTTCACACTGGTGTTTTTCCCTCAGCATTTAGACAGGCTCGTATAAACCCTCTACTTAAAAAAAACCCACCCTTAACCCTTCTCATTTAGAGAACTACAAACCGGTTTCCCTTCTTCATTTTATTGCAAAAAACACTTGAGTGAGCTGTGTTCAACCAAGTATCTGCCTTTCTCACACAGAACAACATCCTCGACAGCAACCAGTCTGGTTTCAGAAGTGGACATTCAACCGAGACTGCCTTGCTCTCAGTTGTTGAAGCCCTAAGACTGGCAAGAGCAGATTCAAAATCTTCAATTGTGATCTTGCTGGACCTGTCCGCTGCTTTTGACACAATTAACCACCAGATCCTCCTGTTAACCCGATTGGCAAAGGGCATCTCAGGAACCGCACTCCAGTGGTTTGAGTCTTACCTCTCAGATAGGTTCTTCAAGGTATCTTGTAGAGGTGAGGTGTCCAAGTCGCAGCATCTAACTATGGGGTGCCTCAGGGCTCTGTTCTTAGACCACTTCCCTTCTCTGTCTACATGGCATCACTAGGTTCTGTCATTCAGAAATATGGCTTTTCATATCACTGCTATTCTGATGACACTCAACTCTTGTACAATACAGATTGTGTCAAAGCAACTTTATCATGAATATAGTGTTAATAAAACAAAATTAAATTATGCTGTAGAGCAGCTCTAAAAAGAGGACAATAGTAAACAGTCAACTTTTAGGTTGAGTAAAGAGCTTGATTGTGTCTTATTGTGATTAAGTCCTTACTCTGATTATTGAAAATAATAGCATTTTTGGTGCACATGTCAGTCCAAAAGATCTGCTTTGAAAAACATTTAATATTTGTGTGTAATGTGAATAAATTCTCATAGTAGAAAAACAACATTTTAAATTTTTTCTTTTTTTTATGCCAGGTGGTGTATGGTCACTGTTGACTGTCATCTCTTTAATCCTGTGTGAGTGCAAGCCGATAGTTTTCTTCAAACACATGGGTCTGTTGACCCTGCAAACTTTATAACATTTTTTATACCATCGGTTACATTTATTTCTTAGTACTTAGTCATTGTAAAACTCTTAACATAAGTTAATGATGCAAATAAAGAGACCAGCTAATCTCACTTCCAAAATGCTTTCCAAATGCATACATGTCTTAATGAAATATTTAGAAAATATTTAATGTATTTTAAAGGATTGATACAACATGTCAAAACAACTCAACAGTGTACTCCACAGATCATGCATTTTTGTTAACTGTTGAAAGACAAAACTCAGTATTGAGAAATGCATGTAAAACAGTGTAAACTCATGTGTTTCACGTTAATTTAAATGTGCTAAACATGCTGGAAATTCACCTGGTTTGGTATTTGTGTTTTCTGACTTTGATCCCATCTTTCTCATTCTCAGCTTTCATATCTACCACTGCTGCTGAACCAAGAGCAGCAGTTAGTCCAGCTTATGGCTGTGTGCTTTATAATGAAACGTACATCTGCAGCGGTTCTCAGTATCAAATGTATTGCGACACAAGAATGCATCATTTCTACTACCAGAGAGACCAAGACCAACACCAATACCACTGCACGAGTAATGACTGTATCTGTGTTGGTAATAATGACACCTGTGCATGCTACTATAATACTTCGTCCTGCTTCTGTGAGATCTTTAGCAATAACATCATAGTCCCTACAGCAGTTCGACCTGTCTTGGACTGTGAGTTTAAGAATGACACGTACATCTGCATTGGTGCTCAGTACCACATGTACTGCAACACAACGGTGCATTATTTTAGCTACTCCAGACATCTTTACCAAAACCAATACCTGTACGAATGCTGGAGTAATAACTGTGACTGTCGTTTTAATAAGGACTCCTGTTGGTGCTACAGTCATACGTCATCCTGCTTCTGTACAAATTATGGCTATAATATCACTATCTCTTCATTACGTAATCCATTCACAATCCCTGACTGTCTGCTTTATAACGACACGTACATCTGCACTGGTGCTCAGGACCACATGTACTGCAACACAAGAATGCATCATTTTTACTTTTTGAGGTATCAGAGCAAAAACCAATACCATTGCATTAGTAATAACTGTTACTGCATTGTTAATGAGGACACCTGTACATGCTACAGTAGCACTTTGTCCTCCTGCTTCTGTGAGACTTACAACAATAGCATTGCTCTCACTACAGCAGTTAGTTCAGTTACAGACCCTGACTGTGTGCGTCTTAATGATATGTACATCTGCACTGGTGCTCAGTATCGCATGTACTGCAACACACAAATGCATGCCTTCTCCTACCAGAGATCTCAGTACAAATACCAGTACCTGTGTGTGAATAATGACTGTGACTGCTTTGGTAATAGGGACACCTGTACATGCTCTACTAGCACTTTGTCCTCCTGCTTCTGTAAGACTTATGGCAATATCACGGCTCTCACTATAGCAGTTAGTCCAGTCTATGACTGTGCACGTTATAATGACTTGTACATCTGCACTGGTGCTCAGTACCACATGTATTGCAACACAAGTGTACATGATTTCGATTATGATAGATACCATTACTACTGTTTAAATAATAACTGTTACTGCTTTGGTAATAAGGACACCTGTACATGCTACAGTAGCACTTCATCCTCCTGCTTCTGTACAAATAACAGCAGTAGCATCACTATTCCTGCAGCAGTTAGTCCAGTTTATGACTGTGGGCTTTATAACGACACATACATCTGCACTGGTGCTCAGTACCACATGTACTGCGACACAAGAATGCATCATTTCTACTACTGGAAATATAGAGACCAAAACCAATATGAATATGAATGCTGGGGTAATAACTGTTACTGCTTTGGTAATAATGACACCTGTACATGCTACAGTAGCACTTTGTCATCCTGCTTCTGTAATACTTATGGAAATATCACTGCTCTCACTACAGCTATTAGTCCAGTCTATGACTGTGGGCTTTATAATGACATATACATCTGCACTGGTGCTCAGTACCGCATGTACTGCGACACAAGAATGAATAATTTATTCTACTTGAAACATAGAAACCAAAACCAATATGAATGCTGGGGTAATAACTGTGACTGCTTTGGTAATAAGGACACCTGCACATGCTACAGTAGCACTTCATCCTCCTGCTTCTGTACAAATAACAGCAGTAGCGTCACTATTCCTGCAGCAGTTAGTCCAGTTTATGACTGTGGGCTTCATAACGACACTTACATCTGCACTGGTGCTCAGTACCGCATGTTCTGCAATACAAGAATGCATTATTTCTACTACTGGATATATAGAAACCAAAACCAATATGGATGCTGGGGTAATAACTGTTACTGTGTTGGTAATAAGGACACCTGTACATGCTACAGTAGAACTTTGTCCTCCTGTTTCTGTGAGACTAACATCTTCACAACTATTGCAGGTGAGCATGTTTCTAGACCTGAATGTGGAGTTTGATTTTACTGTATTCATGTTGTATTGATGAATTCCCTTATTTCAGATCTGATTATCGCACTGCCGGATCAATGCAGGGTAAGCTGATTTTTTTTAATTTTATTATTTTATATGAGTCTTTCAGTTTTATTTGTAAAGCTCAATTGTGATTTCAGAGTCAGACCTCAGAAGGATGTCTTCAAAATCTTCTTGAGCAGATAGAGAACAGTGCAGCTCAAGAGCTCCCTTTGACTGTAAGTCTTCAAGATAAATAACAATAAATAATTGAATCAAATCAATATAATAGATGATTAACATAGCAGTGCTGTTTTAATGGCTCTCTTGATATTTACATGTACATAAACTATTTATCTGATCAATAGACTGTGATGAGCATTTTGACTGTGGTCTTCAACACTTCAGAGAAGATATTAGAGTCATCATCAGTAAACCCAGCTGAACTAGCCTCTTATGGAAACAGTGTGTTAAAAGCCAGCGAGAAACTCATTTCTACATTAGTGAAGCAGACAGACACTAGTGACAGTGTCAGTTTTACTTTTGCTGCTGTAGGTAAGTGTAGACACAATTATTATTAATGATGAAACACAGATTTGATGTCAGTGGCTTATT
>NW_015515080.1:4294-5528 GCF_001515645.1 Sinocyclocheilus grahami | reverse complement strand
CAGGACACTGGCCCTCCAGGACTGAGTTTGGGCACCCCTGATTTAAACTATTTATTATTCATAAAAAAAAAAAAATAATAAAAAATTTAAATGACAAAAGCACATAACAAAATTACAAAAATATTAAACTACACTTAAAATTAGCACTAAAAATATAAACATAAAAGACAATTCAAAATATTAATGAAAACTATAATAGTACATACAGTTCTAAAATAGCACTGGTATAAATGATATTATGGTGCCTTAGAAGGCAAACAAAACACTCTGTTGAGTAACTAGTCAACTGGGCAGCGAGGCAGCAAAACTGCCTTTAGTTTGACTTCACTGAAAGAACACTCTGGGCCCAGGTCTACTATTTTAAATCAATTATCAAGCATAATCATATTACTCATTAATCTCCTGCCACTGCCCACAGCAATAGGACGGGCCAGGGAGCATGAGGGAAAGTAAACCTCAGTACTGTCATTCAAAGAAATGAAGAACAACTATAGACACATACTGTAGAGTATTAGATGCTATCACGTGTTTCTGGTTTGGGATGAAGCAGCGCCGTCGATTCCATCCCTTTCAGCAAACATGTCCACAGTGACTTTAATTAAAAGTGCCTGCTTTAATTTGTAGTGTGCAATAAACGGATTACAGCAGTGGTGATTTCATTCCTGAAACCTCTGAACCTCTTAACCGGTCTTGTGAAAAAGAGCTTCACTTGAACACCCTCACATGCTTTTTACTGGGCTACTTTCTATGTGCTACCCCCCCCCCCCCCCCCCCCCCCCTCCCCTAATTTTCTCTCCATCTAAAATGGTTGAGGTCACCTTGAGTCTTTCTATTTGAAAGTCATAACAGTAGAGTCCCTGTACTTACTTGCTCTTGTTATTTTTCTTTTTCTTTCTTGTCTCTCTCTTTTTTTCTCTTTCTTTTTGCTTTATCTGGGAAAAAAACATTTTGCTGACATTTGCACATCTATTTGGAGGAGACGTTTGGATAAAATCTACTTACATACACACATATGCGCACACACACACTCGGGCAAGCGCACACCGACCGTATGAGTGTACAATGGAGGACAACTTCAGCAGATCCAGCCAGCGTCAGCCCATATTTAAACACAGATTCCTGAGCAACCAAAGTCCTGTAAAACCATATACCATATCAAGAGATGTGTGAAATATAATATAGTTTAAATGTTCATAGTAATAGGACATGTCAGTGATTTGTTTGAAACTCTTTC
>NW_015515080.1:0-3816 GCF_001515645.1 Sinocyclocheilus grahami | reverse complement strand
TGCAAAAATTAGAATGGTGCAAGTTTAAGCTTTTAAAAAAAGAAGTACTGCTTTATACCGATTGAAACCCAACTTTTGAAGTGCATGTACACAAACTTATTGAAAGTGCTAATGACACTTCTGCTTTGTGGCGGCAGCCGCAGGACTAAATGTGTGTTTGTTGAGTGTGTGGCCCACCTACTGGCAACTTGCTGTGCTCTGGGATCTATTTCAAAGTATATTCACATTTTATATATGTATAAGGTACTGCTAAGAAGGAAAGTGTAAGTATATCAGGTCTTTTGTGCAGCAGAGGTCATGCGTATTGACCGAGAGGGTGTCTGGCCCTATAGAAGGGAGAGCAAGTTCTGACCTGCCATAGCAGGACACATGCTCCAGACTGTTTGAGATGGCATTGAACACTTGAGAACAGCTTTTCCAAGTCAGTGTAATTAATTTGTTGCCCCTTTTTTAGATTCGTAAACTTGTCATAAACTTGTATCACTCCCAGTATTCGCCTAATTGATTTTTTGAGCGGTGTTTGGCGGCGCTCTGACTGCCTGGTTAATATGTATGCTGTGGGCTCAACCAGGCATGGTTAGCAAAAGACGGATGTTGCATAGCATATGAGTGGGTAATTGGAAAACAGGTGTGGGTTTGTGTGTGTGTGTGTGTGTGTGTGAGACTAACCGTCTGTTTGATATCAGGAATGCCAATCCGAAAGACCATCATAGCTATGTGCGTGTCGTCAGGTGCATTGCTTGAGCTTCGCTCTCTTAGCTTCCGCTGTTGTTGCTGCTGATTAGCCTGCGTTTGGTGGGTGGGTCCAGGGTTGGACGAATACGGGTTGGCCGTGTGGCCTGGTTTGCCGGGTCGTAGCGGTCTGTCTCCTGGAAGTCGTCCAGCCATTGTGCTTTTTTGCCTGTTCCCCTCTTCCCTGCCTCCTCTCAAACGCCCTGGTCCTCGCCTGATGTCATCTTCATCGTCCACATCCTCTTCGTCATCCAACTCCAGCTCTCCGTTCTCCTCCTCGCCTTCCTCGTCCACGCCATCATCATCCATTTCCTCTTCCTCCTCCGCCCCTGGATAAAGGTGTTGACTGTTTCCCAGCATCCTTTGCTGCTCCTCGTCACTGGAGAGGGGGCTGAGCGGCATCGTCATGACGACAGGGAGAGTGGCACCAGCGGCAACGGCATCATCCCCAGAGACACACTGTGAAAAGAGAAGAGGAGTGTAAGCATGAGAAATAGCGAGAGGTGGATGATGAGCGGAGGAGAGAGCAGACTGAGAGAACAGAAGTAGGAGTTCGAGAGAATATAAAGAACAAACAATCCCACATCACTCCATCATTCAGCAGCTCGCACCAAGTCGCAACAGGCCGTTCATGAAAGACATTTTTGCATTCGTGCTGTTTTTAAACACACTCGAGTGACATATTTGACAGTCACAACATCTCGCTGTTTTTTAAGCGTCTCGTGCCATAAGCATTATGTTTGAAACTCAGTGGAAAGAAACAGAATCAAGACGAACTTCTTTTAACTTGACACAGTGTCTCATGGCACTCATTGCAGGGGACTTCAGTGAGACATGTCGCAGTGATTAGTGCATGTTCACAAAGAAAAGCACTAAAGAACAGATACACGAATGCATCCAGTGTGAAGTCACTTAAAGGAATTGTTCTCCCAAAATTGTAAATTCTGTTATCACCATCATTACTTTAAGAAACATATTTAAAACTAGCCCCCCCCCCAAAAAAATCTGACATTAATTATATAAAGATGCTAAAACTCTTTATGGTTTACTTTTTTTACAATCATATGCAGATTTGTTTTAAATCTTTATAAATATATAAAAAACATATATAATTGAAATTTACCTTATAAAATTGCTCAAATAGTGTTCTTCAATAGAAGCACTTTGGGAAAAAAATCTCTGAGCCGCATGCACTTTTTTGCTGATGCTTTAGTGTGCCTTATTAAGCACGAAAGTGAATAATGACCCACTGCCATTATCTTGAATTGACAAAACCGGATATTCATTAAAATTATTTTTTGTTCAGATGAAAAAGAGTCATACAGTATTTAAATTTTTGCCAAACTATTCTTTAAGAACAGATCAAATTGTCAAGACATTGACATTATGTTCCAAATCCACTGCACACCGTCTAGCTAGTTATGAACGCAAGAACAGACTCCGTGGGAATGGCCCCTTGGCAAGAAGCCAGTTCTCATTCATAGATTACCTACCCCTCATGTCCCACTTGCCCTTATGCAAAACGAACACACTCCTTACGAGTGTGAACGAGAGTGAACTGTCAATGTACAGACACTCATGCTCTGCTTGTATTACAGCAGAAAGAAGATGTTTGGCTTCCACCAGCTCTGTCTCTCTACAAACACGGACTTGTGCACCTCTTGTATTACAGCACAGATGGGACTCTTTGCTGTCGTCCCTGTGCACACACACAAACGGCACTCAACACAGTGTTGTAACTCCTCATATGTCCCAGATCAGTAACAAAACCACTGTAGCCCAGCACTCTCAGGCACTAAGAGTGTCTCTCCTTCAAATAGACCTCTTCAAATTAGGATTACTGTGTTTAGCAGAGGGAACAAAATACTTCTCTGTAGTGGCACTCACACCCAGCTGCTGTGTGGCTCAGATGCTGCACCCACACTTTAGATGTGGAGGATATCTTATGAAAATGTGTCTTGTTCTCATGCCAATCAGCTGTCGTATCTGAAAGTGTTCACTATTGCCCATAAAATCAAATCTCTTACTCCATACACAGAACCTAGAGCAGAGTTTTCAAACTTTTTGATGCCAAGAACACTCAAATATGATCATGGGTGTAGAATATGCAGGGTTTTCAAGGGCCAGTGTGAATAAATCTAGATTTAAATTCAAAGAGACAAGATAGACTATGCATGACCTGACATTTTATTTGTATCCAAATGAGGCGATGTAAACATTATGGAGCGCTAAACACTCTCATGCATGTTTCATTCATACTCAATGCTGGAGGGCCCTTTCGTGCAGAATGTCCAAAATTGACTCAGAGGGCTCTAGACAAAAATAAATAAATCAAGGAGCCATTGGCTCCTATAAGAAAAAAAATTAGGCGCCATATTGTTTTTTTGGGTGCCACAGAATAAGCGTGTTTTATTTTTATTTTTTTAACACTTAACATTTCAGTCTGTCATGTGTTTGTTTCATCTTTTCTTGTCTTTATCAGCATTTTAATCCATCTTGTAGATCTCCTGGGAACTAAGGATCACTTATATAGGCAACAAATGTATTTTCCTACTTGAGAACTATATAGTCACAAAGAATTGTTTATTACACAGAGGCTGTGCCAATATCACGGACCATAATTATTTCACCATCAATTGGCCATTGACTGTATTTTGGGCTCCTTCTCAATGCATCCTATCAATGTTGTCATATGTCCTGCACATTTCCAGTCTGTTTTTCTTCATTAGTAACATGCAATTATATAGGAGGTGTTGAATTTTACCTTTAGCTCCTTGCGTTCTTTTTTTTATCATGCTGTGCCAATATCATGGACCAATATGAATATGCAATATAGTGCATATATTTAGCAAAATGCTCCTCTTTAGTTATTTTTCTAGCTGACTGATGAGCTTATGGACGCCGAATGGTTATTCTGAGGTAAATGCATTGTTACGTGGCATTGTTTACAAGCTTTACACGTTTTCCACAATTTGAAACACTGAATGAGCGATTGCATGAGACATTTCAGTAAGATGTACTATATCTTATAAAATAGCTTTTGATGTCCATTCATGTTTATTTCGTACTATAGTTGCTATGAAC
>NW_015515079.1:4953-5529 GCF_001515645.1 Sinocyclocheilus grahami | reverse complement strand
AGTCATCTTCCAGCTAAAGTCAGTTCATTGATGATTCAGTGGTCATCATCCATTTCAGCTCTCTTCCAATAGTGTCTGTGAAAACTTTCACTGAAAAGAGCAGTGTGAACATTCTGCTAAACTACTTCTTTTATATTCCATGGAAGAAATAAAGTCATATGAGGAATGACATGAAGATGAGTAAATGGTGACCGGACTAAAGAGACAGAGGTTAGCCTATATCCAGATGTGCAGTCATAGGTTTGCATTGCATTTTATTCAGACAAATCCAAGCTACCTCGGCGCTTACTCTGATTATGGAGAGTGCTGTTCTGATTGGCGGGTTGATTGATTACATCAGCACAGATTGTACTGAGAAATGTTTGCTCCTTAGTCATCCAGTTGAGTCGGTCTTGTATTATTGTATTAAGCATGTATACGTCTATTAAATGCATACTTGGAAAAATCAAACCAAGTGACATTTATTTAAAAAATGGCATTCTATTTAAACAAAACATTTCACAGTAAGCATAAGTACTGTAACTGTTATAAACAAGGACATTTTTTGACAATACTTTTATTAAGCTAAGATGCATT
>NW_015515079.1:0-854 GCF_001515645.1 Sinocyclocheilus grahami | reverse complement strand
GTTAGACTGTGCAACCTTTATTTTAATTAGTCTAGACAACTATCGACCTTTAGTCTTATTATTGTGTGTCTCAATAGGCCTCTCTGGAGATTTATGTTCCCTGAGTATCCTACATAAGGAGGACTGACAATAAAAGCCTACTGTATGCAGAGTATTAACCCTGCTCCAAATGTATGAATCAATAATCCTGGTGTACAGTTATAGATGATTGTGATAAGAGAATGTGTAGATGATTTTCTGCTATAGCTTCTACAATCAATATGTGTTAATATTACATGTGTGGTCTGGGATGTTGTGTCTCTGTAGGCAGAACTGGTGACTCTAATAAGGACAGTTTACCTGCCTGGAACAAGCCCATAAAGAAAGGTTACATGTTTCCTTTTAATTAGACATCAGCTTTGCTCCATAGCGCAGCAGCACACGACACGCACACGCTGACGCGCTATTGAATAACGCCTCTAATTGTGGTGTAGTGTTTTCAAGCACAGATGCTTGTTAGACCTTATGGAATCAGACGGATGAGTGGCCACCTAGAAACCGGAAATCGATTTGTTTTGCCAGTTTGATTGTTGTGAGAGGTCGTGTTTTGCACATCTTGTTAGGTCTCAGAGCGGAGTGTGTGCAGGAGATGATCAAGCTAATTTGGAGAAGGGAGGTCCTGTGTTTCTTTGGTTTTTCGTGGTTGAAAACATTGAATGAATGAACTAATGCAGCTGAGATCATCAGTACTGCAGTGACATTGTGCAGTGTGTGTACTGTGACTTTGTGTAGTATGAAATAGTATATATAATGCCATTGTGGAAATACTATATATATATATAAATATATATATATACACACACACACACACACAC
>NW_015515078.1:4233-5529 GCF_001515645.1 Sinocyclocheilus grahami | reverse complement strand
TTTTTTTTATGACAACTTAATATGACAACTTTGAATACAATTATTTTCAACCAACAAACGATATTGAGTCTGTAACATAAACTCAACATTTTGAAATTGTTTAAAAAATGAGTTGATGCAACTACCTGAGTTGTAGCTGTGGAACCACTTTACTAAAAAAAATAAAAACTTACAGAACCTCATTAAAATATATAAAAAAATAAACATTGGCAGGTCTAAATAAATAAACAAACAAACCCTTAATTTCAACATTTACTCTTCTTCTTCAGTCCTATGCAAAGCATTGCAGGAATTAGCAATTCAATTAACACAAAATTATGACATAACATTTGAGTTTAAATTGCATGAAATATTAAGTTAATGTAATGATCAACATTATTGTCAACTGAACTCAACAAAATAATGTTTGCAACTACTTAAAAAAACGTTTAATTAAATCAATGAATTATAACTTGCAACCATGCTTTTATTTAAGAGTGCCGATCACAAGTGCCCACAACTTGCAGTTTGTTCACATGTGTTTGTTTTCTTTCTTTTGAGAGACATCCTAAATATCCATTGCTTGATGCCCTCCGGGTCTCCACAACATCAATGTGACTGAAAACTTTGAATATATTTGAAGTGATAATGTCTCCTTAAATAGCTGTTGTGAACTACACTGACTTCTGAGTAGCTTGTAGCTTGAGTGTCCAAGTTTATTTTCCAACACTGCTGCACACACAAGGAGTATGAATGAATGCAGCAGAATCAGGCAGGCAGGGTTACTGGATGTCCACGTGGCTGCAGGGGTTTTGTGTGGGCCAGCTGTCAGTTGTCCGGCCCCAGTCTGACATCAGCGATCTCGCGGGTGCCTGAGTCTCTGGATCAGGCTAGTCTTTTATTAGCACATGGCTCCTCAGCGCCTTAGTGAAAATGTCAGCATCAACAGCAGTGAAGTTCTTCTCTGTCGAGATCTCCTGAGCCCTCAGCTGCTCTCGATGCTTCTCGTATCCAGACCCACACCCATATTTCGCTTATCTCTGGGCTTAAGAGCTCTGTTTCTGGCTGGACAAAACAGTCGCAGATAACTGTGGAAGCTGCAGGGAGGAGACAGTAGCTCTGGAGACTTGAATTAGTGAGTGACTGCAGCAGAAAGGAATAGTAAAAACTGAAGGTTTCACTTGATAATCGGTTATCAATCATTAATGTCATGAACTGATTCTGTCTGGTGGTTTGGGAGTCGATGGAAGAATTCCAAACAACACAAACAGTCACTGAACACACAAAACCCCCATTAGCTCCTTATCTGGAAGCATG
>NW_015515078.1:1983-3449 GCF_001515645.1 Sinocyclocheilus grahami | reverse complement strand
AAAAAAAGTATTTATGCACAGTTGCGTTTACATGTTGCTAAGATGACAACACAATACTATAATAAGCATAAAATAACACAGATAGTTGGGAAAAATTCCATTACATGCCAATACAGAGATAAATATTTCTCTTAATTCGTACCTCAATTTTTCAATGCATTGTGGGATCTGCAAACATCTCTGCTGCATTTGGACAACACAAGTAACTTAAAAATAGCATTAAGTTACTAGCCACCTATAATCCCGTAAAATGCTTTCTAGCCAGGCAGCTCACTGGGATTTGAAACAGAACTCTTGTGTCTCCATTAACGCACACTTAACATACACATAAAGCCATAGTTTAAGCAGCAGAGACAACCTGTCAAACCACTGCAGCCTCGGCTGACCTCTAAGATAAAGATAGCCAACATTACGATCTTAACCCTCGGGCGCATATATCCTGTAAGAGATTGAGACGGACCAGCGTGATCAATACAGGCAGAGGTAAATGAATAACGCAATTATCCAAGACAACGGTTTGACTGCCTCTGTCAAAAATGATGAATTGCACGGTCTGCAAAAAATGATAGTAAGCTGCAATATATTAGCACTTGGAATCTGTCTCATCCTCATGTCCTCGCTCTTACAGGAGGAATAGATCAGTTATTTGCCAATTGAATAACAGAGACGATCTCAAGAAACAAATGTATGAGAGGAATGCAGAGGTTATGTGACCTCGTAAGCATATTGTGTATTTCATCAGCATAAATGTAGGGATTGTTATAGATGAGTGCGCAAAGGGCAGAGGTCATTGATCAGGGGCATTCGTGTCAAGAGGTCATATTGACATGACAACATCCATGAAATCAAATATTGCATGTACATTAACAGCAATATTGATTCCAGTCATTCTCCATACAGTCCTGTAGTGTATTGATTTGAAATCAATGAAATCAAGAGTTTTTCGTCTAAAACTATCCACTGCGATACAATAGGAATTCTGGAAATGTGACAAACAAACAAGCTAATGTATTATCTTGTTTCAAAGAGTTCAGACAACCTCATACATATTGCATGTTTTTACTATAATGTTTGGTGTGTTTAATCTTGATAAACCAGTTCATTTAATTTGATTTGGACTATTTGATGACTGTTCGAGTGGCATTACAGTGAGAGCAATTTCATCTTTATACTTTCAAGAGTACACATGGAAACCTGCAAAATCTAAATGGACATTATGACTTTTTGTAGGTCTGTTTTAAGGGTGGACTTTATTACTATGATCATATGTGGTATGTGCAATTTTATGTAATGTTTACTGTAAATATCATTACACATTTATTTTTTTGTTGGAAAAAAAAGTGTTTAAATAATATATTACTATGGTTATAGTAAAAAATACTATTTTGGAATAATCTGGTAAATTAAATATTTTATGACGGAAAGGTACTGCATGCCATTCATTCATTCATTCATTCATTCATTCA
>NW_015515078.1:0-884 GCF_001515645.1 Sinocyclocheilus grahami | reverse complement strand
TTCCTGCATCCTGAAAGATGCCATTATTCGTATTATTATTTTTATATAACATAAAAGAAAACAGCTCTTCCCCATGCAATGACAGAAGAAAGGTGCATGAGTCGTATGGTCTGCTTTTTGCTGTTTTGTGTTGGTCACTATGAAATGTGTAACGATTCCTCAGAAAATCTCCTTTTGTGTTCAGTGGAAAGACTATCAGACATGAGGGTGAGTAAACAATTTCTGGTGAACTATCCCTTTAATATGCAGTGCTGTTCTTTCAGGCAATCACTTTTAATGTGGTTTTACAATATTGTATATGATAGAACATATGGCATTTAAATGTGATACTCCATCTTTCTAAATATGCTCATATTTCTTAAGAAAATGAACTGAAAGGATGTCCACGCTCTCATGTCGTGTGTTGATGTCATATTGATCCATAAGCTTTGAATAAAATGCACCTTCGAGGAATACATAAACATCTGTAGCAATGACTCCATGCATTCAATGCCTCTGCACTCTGTCATGGTTTTATATTGAAACATATTTGATTGCTTGAGGTGTTTGCTCAGAGGAAAGAAAGCAGCGTGATCTGATCTAAGCACAAACGTGACTTGTGTGTGAATAGCTACTGGAGTTGAACAATGCAGTGGTACTCATCTAAACTTAATCAAGTGAACTTAATTTAATCATGGTCTTTTCATGAATAAAGTGTCTTAATAGTTTTACTTTTGTTTGTTCGTTCAACGTAACACTGTTGAGTGAAATACAAACAGGTAATCACAATGCAAGATGTTCCTGCATGGATATCATAGATTATTTTTTGTCTTCATTTTTTTAGGAAAGATCATGGGATTCACTCCATGACAATTGCTAATTACTTGCTAAATAAATTCATCACT
>NW_015515077.1:3713-5530 GCF_001515645.1 Sinocyclocheilus grahami | reverse complement strand
GTATCTGTACTTTCACTCAAGTAATGGAGTTACTTTGTCTACCTCTGGTCATGTGAGTAGCACAGTTGTGGTGAACAACACCTTCTTCCTATATGTTTGTAAACCAGCCCATTGCGTTTTTTAAAAACTATTGTTATTGTTTTAACCTCTGCTTATGGACACTAATGAAAAGTTTGATCATCATCTTTTTGAACGAATATGAGAACAGCAACAACTTTAATCAAGTACAAATGAGAAAAGCTTTTACACTTTGAAAATATATTACCTTGCATTAAACAGGCCCATATTCTTTACTCAATTCCAGCTTTGAAACACCTTCTAACAAGCTTTGAATTGTTATCATTTTCGATTTATTTTGAGGACCTTTACGTCAAGTTTACTTTCCTCCCAATCTGATCACGTGTGTTTTGACATATATTAATTTAACAATATAATAAAATGGTGTGTAGTATAATGCCTTACCCTAAAAATTGGGGAAATCCAAAATCCATCCAAACTGCCTCAAGTTCAAAGAGGCGTGTGGCGAGAGTCAAAATGAGGATGTGGATCCTCTGCTGCTTGCTTGGGCTAATCAGCGACTTGCGGTTTTTAACACTTTACGGTAGGCTATTTAGCATTCACTGATAAGACGTAGGTTACTCAATTGTAAAAAATTAAAAAGTTAGAATATAATTTTTTCGCAAGTTCAGTAGGCTAGTATAAGTAAGCTAAACCGGGTACAAACGCACAGCAGGAGCGTTATGCGAAACACGGTCAGTGCACTGCGGTCAGCTCTTGAATTAAAGTGTAGGAGGAAATAATCCTTTCAGTTGCCTTGCTATTTTAATGTTTGACATGGGAAATAAGAATGATGCATCATAGAGTGCATCACACGTAGTGGTTTAATTTGTTGTGTTGCCAGAGTGTTGATTGCAGTAGTTCATTTTAGAAAATGTCACCAACCTGTGTTAGTTGCTTATAACCATTATTTTGCATTGCACTTGAAAAAAGGCTTTTTAAAACATATTTCAGAACAACAATTTTATCTTAGCCTATATAATGTCTTCAATGTCTTCTAATGTCTATAATGTTTAGCAAAAAAAATATATATATATATGATTGAGTCGTCTGCTTATAGGCTGAAAATTAATATACATAATTTACCATGCAAAATGGATTTTGAGAAGGATGCCAAGTAAATTAGCAATATGTGATTTTTTTTAATGCAGCTATACTGTCCAGGATCAACTCCTCAGACAACTGGCACCTGATCAGACTCCAAAAACTGTCATTGAGTGAATCCTCAGGTATCCTCAAGACCCAAAGGTTTACTGACTTCATTCACAAGACTGCATCAGGGAAACTGGTCTCTTTCATCATTAATATAATCCTAATGGTTTCCAACCACAATTGTCATTCTAGTACTGATGAACTCTAGCTGGTTCCATACAATTATAATTGAAGGCATAATGTAATATCTGCCTTACATCTGACCCAGACGTTTGACCAAAAATACTGCCCATCAGATCTGCCCTTGATAGCAGCTTCATGCATACAGCAAGTAAATGAAGACATCTAGTGGCTACATCCTAGTGAATACAACAGATGCTAGAGTTCATTCACACATGAAGTAAAAATGGGACAGGAATATCTTGCCCTTACAAAATTTCACATTAAAAGTGTAAAAATAACATACAATAAATATAAATTAATATGAACTAAATCTACATTGCTGTTTGATGCTGCTTTCTAAAGACTAGGAAGAAATTATAATATTTAGGCTATTATTTTATTCTATTGGCATCACTAGCTTTTAAAAGTAAGAAATGAATACAAAT
>NW_015515077.1:0-646 GCF_001515645.1 Sinocyclocheilus grahami | reverse complement strand
ACACCAAATAATGTTCTTTTTAGCAGCATCATAAGACCCCTTTAACAAATTTGCCATCCTTGAAATAAGTAAACGCCCCTAGTGGGCGGGGACTCCCATGACAACAAACCGGCCATTCCTCCAATCAAACACCTCGACACGGCGATCCGCGTGTGATGCTGCTGACACACAGTACTCGCTCACGACAGAGGATCTGTTGTCCGGTAATTGCACACAAAGAGGCCTTTTCACCGAATGGTTAAAGGCAAACCGTATGCTAATACGGGGCAAAATAAGTCGGGTGACTGGCGTACACCATGTCCTTTATCTAAAGAATGAAATTCTCTACGTTTGTTTAGGTGTAGACGTCACAACGCGCACTCCAACGAAACCTGACGCGCTCCTTTCATGTAAGCTCGCGGATATTTAGAGGAATAAAGACTGAAGGCATGAAACTGACCGGAGTCCACAGCGTTCCTTGGGACGGTGAGAGGCTTGCAGAGGGGAGTTAAAGAATGCAAGGCAAGGGCCTTTGTCCTCTATTTCTGATGCACCTCTTATGTCTCAACGAGTAGGTGCATTATTTGTATTTTGGTTGTTTAATGCATAGACCATATAATTCAGTATTACAGAATATTATTTATTTTATCCATGAATTAAAAGATGT
>NW_015515076.1:4328-5530 GCF_001515645.1 Sinocyclocheilus grahami | reverse complement strand
AAGGTAAAAATAAATGCATATTATAAGACAATGAAAGTGTGTTTTGACCTTGCATGCATGTCAACCTGTTGCTAGGACTCCCAAAACCAAAATATGAACTTTTCATAATCCATAATAGAGGCACTTTAAAGAAAACAACCAGTTAGTAAATTAATAGAGTGCAAGTCTTTTTGGGTTGTTTTTGTTTGGACGTGGTTCTCACCTGTATAGCAGCCTAAAAGAAAAAATAGACTTCTATTTGTACCAAAATATACTAGAAAAAAATGAGGTCATTTATTATTATTATTATTATTATTAAACTACACACGCTCAAACCAAAGCCAAAATAGGAAGAGCACATGCCATTGAAGCATTCATTTCTAATATATATATATATTTGTGAATCTGATTAAAACAATAAAAATAACAATAAAAAACATTTAGATTTTTGTTTAACTTCTTAAAACATTATTTAAATACATTTTATGTTTTGGCCTTCAGCTCTCAATGAAGTTTGATTTGTATCCCTACTAGTGGTGTGCGATATTGACAAAAAATTATATCTCGATATTTTCTGGGATTTTATCGATAACGATAATTAGACGATATTTTGCTGAGTGTGTTATTGTGCTGGTATCTTAAGGACTGCCGTGGACAGCTGACTCCTGATGTTTTTAATATTCTTCATATTCTGTGTGCTGGTCAGTTCATACTGATAGAAATTAATCTTTTCCAATAAGTTTACACAGATTTTTGCATTTTATGGGCATTTTTACCTTTATAAAGCCATTTTTTCTAAAAGTGTCCATTATCTTTTGAGTCAAATTCTTACATTTAATCAGAGAATTAGAATAATAAGACATTTGGGCTGTTACCGAGCAAATTAAATCAACACAGAAGCTGCATCTGAAGCTGCATTTAGATGTATTTACACACATGTATTTTGTTTAATGCAAGACATGAATGCATTTAACCTGCAATTACAAATGCATAAATAATGTTTTGATATATTAAACATAAAACGTTGAATACGGATATCTGAAATGATTTAAAACATGAAAAAGAAAAGTGTGTGTAATTAAAACCTCCAGCAGGTGGCAGCGAGTCACTCTTAATGCGTGAGTCATTGCGATTGAACCGAATCTTTAAACGGTTGATTCATTCAAGAACGAAACACCGTCATGTTGCTCAGAGACACAAAACAGCGCTGTGGCTGTATTCGG
>NW_015515076.1:1232-4155 GCF_001515645.1 Sinocyclocheilus grahami | reverse complement strand
AATGGTTTTTGCAAAATACTCGATAATGTCAAATCGCACATCGTTAAAACAACAACTACGATATTATCGCAGACGATATATATCGCACACCCCTAATCCCTACATATTAAAAGGTTTGAGCACCTCTGTACTGTACTCTGTACTGTACACATAAACATGTCAAAACATTTTTTTTTTACCATTAATGAACGCCTCAACTGACTATAAATATATATTTTTCATAAATAATATTAAATATATTTCCATTTTTTTCTTATAAATGAATATTTACATAGCAAAATTAAATATAATCATATGCAAATATATTTTTATATTATATAATATTTATTATATAAACATTAAACATATATATATATATGTTTATTTACGTAAAAGTCACTTTTTGGGTTGTTTGATCTGCTCAGCAAGTCCTTTGAAACTATATCACTATTAATAATAATAATAATTATTATTATTAAGAATAAAGAAGCACACAAATATACTCGATATTGTTGATCTCACTAATGAAAGTATGCTGATCTGAATTATTAATGGATGACTATGGTGTTAACTAGTAAGCATACTAGTGTTTACTGTAGTGTATTGTAGTGTAATATACCCTGTAGTTGTAGAAAACATAGTACATTACAGTACAGTACAGTAACTTGTTTATGTTATATTAGCACAACAAACTAATTCAACTAACATTAATCTATAAATTACTATAGTATTTCTTCATGAGGCCTGAAGGGGTTTACACCGCTGGGTTTCAACTGAAGTGTATGAAATAAACATTAAACTACAAGATAAACTCTTACCGATTATCGGTCAATGCTTGACAGCAGCGTCTGACATTTACTGAAGAAACGCCTCACAGAACGAAACAAACACACACAGAAGATCACAGACCCTCAAATCAAACCATAATGAAACATATCGATGCTAAATAAACACAAATCAAATCATAGTGTTGTATTTTCAAGGCTGAAGCAAGACAAGCGCGACGAAGCTGAGAGGTTTCAGTGAGTCGGTTCAGTGAGTCGACTCCTTTGAGTGAACACTATGAATCGACTCTAAGCGTTGTTTTTTTTTTACTTTCTTAATACCAGACAAAATAATGGGAAGATCTTTAGCAGACATCGTAGAGACGTAGGCTACCTGTGCAATCGTTTATGTTTTTACATAAATTAGGTTTTTGGTTTTTATACAAAAAAATATATAAATGCATGGCATTTTTGTAAAGGTGTATGGAGCCATAAATATGACTAAATGATTTGAATTGTGTAAATCTGAATTATAGTGTGGTTTAACAAATCTATTACGAAGCATCGTATAGTAAATTTTTTTATTATTAATGGTTTAGTTTAATTACTTTGAATAATTTAATTATATCTGTGCGCACATCCCAGACTTAGGTCAAAACATTGACAAATCTGGCTGAATTATAAAAGCCAGAAGTGGTACTAAATAAAAAGAGCCGCTTGGGAGTCGAAAGAGCCGGTTCTTTGTGCTGAGCTGAGCCAAATGATCCGGATCCCTAAAAAGAGTCGGAATGCCCATCACTGACTGCGCATGCGCAGAGGGCGCCACGCAGAGACTGGCTGACCGCGCACATGCCTGAACACATCTGATTTTAGCTCACTGCATGCATGCAATGACCATTTTTAATTGTAAATAGATTTTTAAAAATTAAAATACAAAATACACGACTGCACATTGATTAATAGGCTATATCCAGGTGCTGCAAGTCAGATAAGAACAGATTTTACAGGGGGGGGGGTGTTTGGGTTTTGTTTCATGTTCATGTTTTCATGTCTTTTATTTTGGAGTTTAGTCGTGGCCCTTGTTCTGTCACGTTTGTTATCCTGCCATTGGTTGTTTCTTGTCATGTGACCTGTATTGTTTGAGATAAATAGCCCTCATGTCGCCTCGCTGTCTGCTGTCTAATATTAATGTTGGAAGCTGCTGTCTGTGAGTCAAGTCTTTCTGGTTTGGATGTTTGGGATAAAGCAACTCTTGGGTTCATCTTAAACTCGCCTTCAGTGGACTAATCATTACACTTTGTCATTTTTAGTCGTTTTTGGATTATCTACCTAACTGGCTGAAATCTTAGGTTTTTTTTACTTTGTCAGATAACTATTTTATTTCAAATTATTATTATTTTTTTTACAGTTTTAGTTTAGTTAACTATAACAACCCAAACTGGAACTAAGCTTTCCGGATCATGTTTAGAAAGAATGAATGAAATAATTGTGATTTTTAACTTTCTTATTATCTTTTTTTTTCCTTTTTGATTTTTCTTATTATACAAACCTTGACTGAGATAGTCTGCCGTTAATTTGAAAATAACTATTTCATTACAATATAATCTAAGTAAATCTTTCTCTTAGTTTAGTAGTTATATGTTTCGGTGGTAAACCTGCCAAATAGAAAAAATGTACAATTAGATTAGATGGCTAGTAAATCACACGGTTAATTACAAAGAAATGGGAATTAACACACAATTAAACATACAATTTTGAATCGTTGTACTTTTACAGTGAGTTACAGAGGATGTTTTATCTGACATTAAGATAAATATGTCTTCATAATGGAGTCTTTGCGCTAAGCATTCATCAGTGATTCCTGTCCTGAAGGCTGTTTTTGCTCTGAGTTCAGTGGAAGCAGATGCTGGGTCTTACTTGGTCCGGCGGGAGTCGCTGTGATTGAAGACGCAGACCGACTGACCATTTGCTCTCTCCAGCCCTTCATCATGCAGCCGAGTGAGTGTGTGTGTGAGATTCAGAGCTGCTGGAGCACGTCACTCTCTCTCTCTCTCACACACACACACACTCTCTCTCTCTCACTCACACACACACTCTCTCTCTCTCTCTCACACACACACACTCTCTCTCTCTCTCTCACACACACACACTCTCTCTCTCTCTCTCACACACACACACAC
>NW_015515076.1:0-313 GCF_001515645.1 Sinocyclocheilus grahami | reverse complement strand
CTCTCCCCCCCTCTCACACACACACACACACACACACACTCTCTCTCTCTCTCTCTCTCTCACACACACACACACACACACACTCACTTCACCGTCTGTCTGCATGATGAAGATTTATCAGTCCGTGTTTACAATAACTGTGCCAGATGGAGCAGCAGAGCCTCTGACATACAAATATGCCTTTAAAACATTTAAGGAGCTCAGTGTCAAAGCATGGAGAACAATGTGTGCTGTTTTAATGAGTATAGATGTCTGAGGTTTTGCTTCTCTTACATGAAAAACATTGATAAATAAATTGAATGAATGAATGAAT
>NW_015515075.1:5071-5532 GCF_001515645.1 Sinocyclocheilus grahami | reverse complement strand
GCTGGTTCAAAGTTATCTGGCCTTTAATAATGTTCTCAGAATGTTAGCACAAAAATTGTTTATGCAATGTTTTTCTGAAACATTTTAGTTGGACGTTCATACTTAGAGAACATTCAAAAATTCCCATACAAAATGATAAAATTGAAGGTCCCTTAATATTCAAGAACAAACATTCTTAAAACATGAAAAACTGGATGTTTTGAACGTAACATTTAATTGGAATGTTAAGAAAATGTTCTTAGAATATATTTCATTAGCTGGGATGGTGCAAGTCATTGATTTGATTTAACATAAGGACAGTTGATTGATTTAATGATATCTTCATCTTCACATGGATGTCCAGAAGAAACACTGGTATGAGTGCACCAGATATATTAGTATAAATGCAGTTTTGTGTTGGTCTGGTGGTTTGCGCTCATCGTCCGCACATGTTGAGTCGTGGTGTTCATGCTTGAACTGGC
>NW_015515075.1:0-791 GCF_001515645.1 Sinocyclocheilus grahami | reverse complement strand
GAAAGAGGGCGCACACTTCCCACAATAAGCGAGGAACAGGCCCAATACTATTTTATAATGTTCTTTTTTTAAATTAACATATTGCAGGTAACATTTGACATTGTAAAACAGACTGTTAAAATAGGCTATATTAACAAATGAGTAAGAACATCATACATATAGCGAGGGATTTAGAGTATAAACAAAGAACACATCAAAATAATTATTAAATAAAATACGTTTCGTTTTGACTCAAGTTGGGGGATAGGAAAAATAATCTAAACCTTGAATCTCTATTTTCAGGTGACTCAATAATCTTATTTAAAAATAATTATGCTTTAACTGCTTTTTTGTTTCTTTTTAATTTACACAGGCAATCAGCTAAACGTTTTAATTCAGAGCAAAATACAATAAAATCTGTATATTGTCCATCGATGGTAAGTGTGACATCGGTCATATCCAGTCTGCCTTATAACTGTGAGGAAATAAATTAATAAATTAATAAATTAATTAAGACGCATGGCAACGCATGGACAATTAGCATTACTCATGTATCATAAAATGGGTATTAAAACAATTCTCCCACTTTGACAATTTGACAATTAATTTTTTATATTCAGTGAAATCTGAAATATTGTTAGTGTAATTTCTCCAGTGTAATTTTGTTCAGATTGCTGCTGAAGCATAAAATAAGCGAGCGGCGCTGTCACGTGTTCACAGCGCATTTCCAGATGGACCAATCACAGTCGTTTAAGATGAGTGCGTTATTTCCTAGAGGTTTCAGAGCGGGGTTTCCATTTGTTTGAATTTTT
>NW_015515074.1:4335-5533 GCF_001515645.1 Sinocyclocheilus grahami | reverse complement strand
TTTTTTTTTTTACATGCCAGGGATGCATTAAGGACATTCAAAAGTTTGGGGTCTGTAAGATTTATTTCATGTTTTTGAAAGATGATTTTAATTACAGCATTTGTATATGCCATTTTAAAGCTGTAAGGAAACAAATCTCAATTTTCCATGCATCAAGTATCAAGATTTTAAATGATTGCATTTTCAAAATATATCGCACTGTCATAATGTGATTTGGATGCAGAGGAAATGCTCTGCAGTCACGTGAGGCGGTTACTAAAACACCAAATCTATTGTGTGGTGGAAAGAGCCACTCCCTAAAACAACTGATAAATAGTGAATCATGTGACTTCAAATGACGTGCTTTGCCGACTTAATTCTGCCTGATAATGAGAAAACTATAACTTCAGCCTCACTGAAGGATGCACCTAAGAGGAAAATTGAAAAGTGAAGGTGAGTATTGAAGGATTGATAAAAGAGACTGAGAAGGAAAGAGGGAAGGATGGATCAATAAAAGTTCGCAGACAGCAGACGGGATAGCAATCACAACAGAGCATCAGCAAGTCTCCGTAAACACACTCTACTCAATTTGCTCTCTGGGAAGGGCAGGCTATTGTGTGATGAGCCATTCTGTCTGCCCTCTCCTTACATATGCTTTCAAGTAGCACACAGCACAGGACATTTCCTTGGCAGACACGTAATTCTTGGGACGCTTCCATCTGTTAGGGTGTGTGAGGGCTTTATATGTGCATAGTGTATTTCCATCACCTCTACTTTTTCACACAAACTGACCTTAAGACTAAAGCATCATGTCTGTTGGTTTATCCATCCTTCCAAGGACTTGGAAACCATTTAAAATTTCTACTTTTTAAGAGACAATCGTTACTTCTCAAGGTCCAGTGCCTTAATGCATCCACCACATCTTTCAAATTGTTCCTAATCCATCCCCCCCATCTGTTTTTCACTCGTCCTCAAGCCGTCATTGATCCATTTTCCATTCTTGCGGGAAGTCCTGATTGGTTTTTCATAAATATTTTAAAGCATGAGATGTAACTCTCACCCTCACCCCTAAAACAATTGACAATCAAGTGGGTTAAGACATGGGCACTACAGGCAAAGCTATTGTTTTTTCTCTCTTTCTATCACTAGTTAATTTTGGCCTATTTTGCTCTTGCTTTTTTGAGTTTTTTCTTATGCACTGAGACAGAAATCTCCACAT
>NW_015515074.1:2008-3312 GCF_001515645.1 Sinocyclocheilus grahami | reverse complement strand
GATCACCTGATGCATATTACACACGGAAACAGCAAGACCATATTTTCTGTTTTCATTTTAATTTTTTTTTAGTTATTTTAGTACATCAAATTAAACTTAAAGAAAATGAGAAATCTTGCCTACATATAGTTAACTATATACCCCTGCAACAGGAACACTTTTGAGGAATTTCTCCACATTTGAATGCACTTAGTGCTAAGTAAACTAGATATATGAACATAACAAGAATGTCTGTGAAATGATCAAGCTTTATGATTTTTTATAATTTTTTGAGTGAACATTCTGTTTACAAAGTCTCCAGAATCTTCCGTTTTTTTTCTGAACAGCTATTTGAAGATTGGATTTGAATTTGAATATATATTTATCTATATAATTGGTATCAACCATTTCAGATAAACCTGCCTCTAAACAGCACAGAAAAACAATTGAACTGTGGCCAGTCCCTTAGCATTTCAAAAAGCCTATCGAGGAATTCTTAATTAAGTAATTGATTTTAACATTTAAATTGATTTTAAACCTTTAAAGACAGACCTACTGTAAGCTACGAGGTTGTTAATCGATGATTTATACTTCTGTTGAACCCATCAGCCTGCATAGAATTTCTGTTGAAAAAATACATTAACCATGATGCTAAAAAATCTCCACTAATCAAAGAATCATAACAAATTGCGCCAAAAGAACTTTCTAGCGCCTGCCTACTCCCATGAAGCATCTTCCTATGATCTAAAACTACTTAAACATTTTGCAATCATAGTAAAATATATTGTTTCTACATACATAATCATCTTTAAATAGTCATTATCTATCCATCATTTTTATTTAGATTGACATTCTTCATTGACATGCTTGGGGAAGTCGTGGCCTAATGGTTAGAGAGTCGGACTCATAACCCAAAGGTTGTGGGTTCGAGTCTCGTACCGGCAGGGATTGTGGGTGGGGGGAGTGAATGTACAGCGCTCTCTCCCACCTTCAATACCACGACAAGGTGCCCTTGAGCAAGGCACCGAATCCCCAACTGCTCCCCGGGCGCCGCAGCATAAATGGCTGCCCACTGCTCCGGGTGTGTGTTCACGGTTTGTGTGTGTTCATGGTGTGTGTGTGTGCACTTTGGATGGGTAAATGCAGAGCACTAATTCCGAGTATGGGTCACCATACTTGGCCACATGTCACTTCACTTCATGAGATTGTAGGCCTTTCCCTCATTAAAACTATCAAGTTCACAGTTTTGTACCTTTGTCTTTTTGTTTGATTTTCAAATGTTTTTTGCTTCAAATCAAAGTTGTGATTCTCCTTGTAGCTGGTTG
>NW_015515074.1:0-457 GCF_001515645.1 Sinocyclocheilus grahami | reverse complement strand
ATATATATAAAAAAGGTAACTGGACCTTTTTTTATCTAACAATTCTCACAATTTTTCTCAGAATTGTGAGTTTATATTACATTTACATTACATTTACATTTAGTCATTTAGTAGACGCTTTTATCCAAAGCGACTTACAAATGAGGACAATGGAAGCAATCAAAATCAACAAAAGAGCAATGATATACAAGTGCTATAACAAGTCTCAGTTAGCATAACGCAGTACACGAAGCAAGTTTTTTTAAAATAATTTAATAAATAAAAAGAAAACAAATAGAATAGAAAAAAATAGAGCAAGCTAGTGTTAGAGGTCTCGTCTTTTTTTGCTTTTGTTAATTGTATAATAAATTAAAAGAAAACAGATAGAATACAAAAAGATTAGAAAGCAAGTGTTAGTTTTAAAAAAAAAGGAAAACAAGCAGAAAATGAATAGAGTGCAAGTCTAAAAGGGACAAGT
>NW_015515073.1:4727-5533 GCF_001515645.1 Sinocyclocheilus grahami | reverse complement strand
CACACACACACACACACTCTCACACACACACACACTCACGCACACGCACATGCTCACACACACACACACACACACACATGCTCATACACGTAATCTCATGCGTCTCAAGCGCAGAATTTCTCCTCAATCACAGCTAAATAATAATAATAAATATATATTTTTTAATTCAATATAGAGTTCTGATCCATGAAACACACCAACCAGATCTAGATGAATTATGAACTTGAAATAGAGAAACCATTTGAACGAATGAATGAACATTGCATTGTTGACATCCTCAAATAAAAAGGAGGATAATCCGTATAAGTCAATATAACTATTGACATATACTGATTATTAGTATAAATACTTTGATAAAATTAGTATGTTTTAATTTACTGTACAATATTCAGACATACAGATGTACAGTACAAAGACAATGATATGATTACATTGTGCATAACGCTTCATGGAAGTGAAAGAAAGATAAAGTAAGAAAGTAAGAGAAAGTAAGTTGTCACTACTTCATTTTTCTGTTTCAGTGTAACAGAGACTTCGCTGACCTGCAGGATTATGGGTAATGTAGTTCTGTGCAAATTAGGCTATTAAACATGATTCTTTAGAAGTTGAAATCACATTGACTTGAGTCAGAAGCCTCTCTCATCACTCATGGTGGGTCTGTACGGAAGGTTTATGTGATACTGTTCAAAATATATTTCTCAGTGGAGAGAATGAATCAGATTTCTGCTTCTGAAAGACGACTGAAGATTCATCCGCCGCTCTGAAGGCCTTTAACTGACCTCAGACAGACAAATCTAATCATTTTC
>NW_015515073.1:0-1491 GCF_001515645.1 Sinocyclocheilus grahami | reverse complement strand
GTGTGTGTGTGTGTGTGTGTGCGAGTGTGTGTGTGTGTGTGTGATAGTGTGAGTGTTGTTTTAGGTCTCCTCGCTCTGAGAATATTAAAGCTATGAATTGTTCTGAGTGTCTAGAGGTGTGGAGGAGCGTCAAGAGTCTGTTCCGGACAGCAGGAAAAACAATACTGAATGCAGATAATAAAACTACAAATATAACCATATACAGTTATGATAACTCAATAAACAGACCAATCAACTTTAAAAAAAATAAAATTAAAAAAATTAAAAAAGAGAAACACTTCTCATATCTTCAGTCGTGACTCCAGTCAAACTCTACAGCAGGAATTCACCCATCATGGGCTATAATCTAGTCAAAAATAAACTAGACATCAACAAAACAACACCACACTTTTTTTTTAAAAAGATGCTTAAAAGCACTTATCTGAGCCGTTTGAGCTGGAGCGGGTCGAGCAGGAACATCGAATAATGATCTGACACAAATAAAATACTGACGCCCAATCTCAGGCCACGTGTTCTCATCAAATTACATTATTAGAGGTGCTTGATGATTGAGGAACCACATCTACAGAGATAACAGAGATGTTCTCACACTAGACCGCAAGAAAAAAGCTAAAAAACTGCTCTAGAAATCACTAGCAACCACCCAGAATACCCTAGCAACTGCATAGCAACCCCTGTAAACAAACAACAACAACAAAATACACTGTAGCATCATGCACTGTAAAACAAGTAGAGGTGAAACTATTTATACCCAGAAACTTCTAGTAAATTTCACAAGCAATTAGAAAGAAACAGCACTGAATGCATTGAATTAAACGTGAAATCTTGAAGTAGAAGGACTGTTTCTTCGATAGTAAAGTAGAGCAGCTGGAGGGGAAGTGAACGGAAATCCTCAGGGTTTGCTCTGTTTTGCATAAATCAAAGGGCTGTGGATCTGAGCGAAGGCTTCGCTGGTCAAGCAGAAGATCTCCTGCTTTTATTGGAGCGCTTGTATCTAATTAAAGGAGAGCCGCTGCTGTTCGCCATCAGAAAAAAATTCAGTCGATAAATAAAAAATTACTTTATTTAATTAAACCAGAAATTTTGAAGCAGCAAGAATGAAATAGTATTTTCTGGTACAACATTCTCTAATAATCTTAGCTGTAATACTTACAATTTTGAAAAAAAAAAAGTTTTACATTGTACACAGTTTTACACAATAGTTTTTCTTTATTTAACAGTTAAGTGATTATGAAATACAAATCCATGAACATGCAAAAATATTAAATTATAATTGTATAACTAAAAATCAACTGTGTAAAATTCATTTAAACACCTGTGACAACTTACCCCACTCTTAATATTACTATAAATGTTCATATTACTGACCACATTTGACGTGCACTTATGCTTATAATGAAAAATAAAAACAATCTGACATGATAAAGACTAGAATATCAGAACAGAGGAGATTCAATCCAGTCCAGGAATAAAGAACACATTCACTTTTGT
>NW_015515072.1:4553-5534 GCF_001515645.1 Sinocyclocheilus grahami | reverse complement strand
TATATATATATATATATAGCTTTCACTTAATCCCTCCATGTTCTAGCTTGTACTACCTGTCTGAATCTTTGTATTACGAACACTTCTTTCTTGTGTTATGTGCCTCATTATGATGAATCGCTTGTTGTATTGTATTGTATACGCTCATTTGCTTTGGATAAAAGTGCCTGCTAAATATATGTAAATGTAAATATAAATGTAAGTAGAAAGTAAGTATAAATGTAAGTTTGTCAAACAAATTCACACTGGACAATGGCAACATGAAACCTGGATTTCTTTTAAATCGCACATTTCAGGTAAATTTGACATATTTAGAACATTTTGTACAAAAAAATGAGCACTTAGTTGCTTCCAATAAATAAAAAAATTAATTTGCTAGTGTGTTTTTATAAATAAATATTTGATTATCATAAAACACTATACAGTATGTCACATAGCTCATTTTAATTAGACCAATGAAACACTTGAATAAACCTAAGTCTGAGTTCACTTGAGATGTCTTGATTATATACGTGTGGCTCAGGACTGTCTGAGAATGATTATATTCTGTTGTCATGCCTCAGGCGTATGTCTGTAGATCTCCATACGAGTAATAATGCACCACCTGTCCTGTCAGAAGCAGCAGAGGAGCTTTCATAGCCCATTGTGTTGTACAAATGAATTGGCATTGTTTTCTACAAGCAATCTTACGTGTGTGTGGCAGTCACTACGGAGACGTAAGTGCACAGCATCTCCACACAATGAACAACAACACCTCCACACAACTTAAACCAAAGCACTTCTTACTGGTTCCATACAAAATAAGGGACACTGTACAGTTGGCTTACCGTTGTTGCAAAATAAACCTAAATAGGGTGAGTGGCGTCTTCCTAAAATATAAAAACAGTGCAATAAAAATAGAGAACAGTAAAATATGAGTACAGTTTCATGTACTGTATACACACCCATTTACACGGCGTGTGGAAAAATAGCAGGCAGTTT
>NW_015515072.1:2600-3427 GCF_001515645.1 Sinocyclocheilus grahami | reverse complement strand
GTGATTCAACTGAATAATGGCTGGTGATATTCACACAAGCGACGCGTTTCTTTTTATATAGATCCAGGTACACTAATTCATCTTTTTCTTTAGAAACATTTATTTTACTTGTAAAGTGTCGTATTGTGTGCAAGTTAGAGATAGGCTGCATTATTTGCCCCGCCCATCGTGCTGTCGTCATTAGTGACGCAGCATAGCTGAGCGCGCGCACTTCGGAGTCGCTTGGTACATTTCCTAAACGGCGGTTCTTTGATTGATAACTAACGTTACTTTTTTTCTAAGTAGAAATTATGTTTTTCATCCTAAACGGACAAAGGAAATCGGTAAGACATTTAACTTGGGTTGTGTTTGAAAATGAAAGCAGGTTATATTGTTAAAGTTAGTCGAGCTCGTGAAGCTGTTTGTGTTGTTTGAGGAGAAGCAATGCTTTTAGTGTCTGTTTGCTGTTGAGCGTTTGTCCTACAGCTTGATTCTCGGGAAAATAAGATATTCAGTTTTATATCCAGATGACATACGGCTGTTTGTTTTGGTGAACGGTTGAGAGTAATTCCGCATCTCTGAAACAGACGAATAGCACTTTAACCGCCCAGACCGTTTAAAACAATGCGATGCCCGATTGTCGTTGGAAAAGGTAACGTTAGTTAAGATAAAGATGAAAGGAGAAAGCAAATGTCACTGGCTTTCATTTTTCTGTAGAACTGAAGAAAAATGTCCTTCATTTTAGAAAAGGTTTTAGGCAGAACGACAGCCCAAGTCACCGTTTAATTTCATTGTAAAGCAAAATGACGCATTGAAAGCGAATAGTGACTGAGGCTGTTGTTCTGCCT
>NW_015515072.1:0-865 GCF_001515645.1 Sinocyclocheilus grahami | reverse complement strand
TTACCAAGCCTAAATACATTTAATTAAAATAATGGTAAAAACAGAAATATTGTGAAATTACAATTTTAAAAAGGTTTTCTGTTTAAATATTGTGATTGTACCGTGAATTTTCAGCAGTAATTACTCGAGTCTTCAGTGATCCTTCAGAAATCATTCTAATATGCTGATTTGAAGCTCACGAAACAGTTCTTCTTATTAGCTGTAGTTGAATTGTGATGTTTGAATTGAATGCATTTTTCTTTCACTTCTTCAGGTCATCATGTGTAGTCAAGGTGGTAGGACTTGTATTCTTTAACCCGCTGAGTGACATCAGACACGACCTGTCACGCCACTGCCTCTTATTCAGAAACATCTGCGTGTGGTACCCTCTGTTGAAAGTGCCTTAGAGCAAGACTGTTCTTCTGTTACCTGTTTGGTAGGTGTGTCTCCTCACCAGACCTGCATGGACTCTGTGACCACAAAATTTTTACAGGAATGTGTGGGAATTTCTGCAGAATTTCAGAGAGCTCTTCACATCCCCCACTCCTTACATATTCATATTAAATATTTAGCTACTTTTGATGATGCCCTCTAATATGTGTAGCATTCTCAGCTCAGTTTAACACATTTTATACCATATTTAAATCAATTTTAGATATCCCATACAGTCATTGTAGAAAATGTGGTACAAAATGCCATAGATTCCATGTGGGTCTTCTCATCATGTTGCATTTGTGAATGCAAAGCAGTCGTTCTCATTTTGCTGTGTTTGCCTCCTTGACTTTGATAGATCCAACAAAATGACTCCCAACGGATATTTAATATTTGAAGATGAGAGCTTCCTTGATTCTACTGTGGCCAAAATGAATGCTTTGCGTAAAAGCGG
>NW_015515071.1:5076-5534 GCF_001515645.1 Sinocyclocheilus grahami | reverse complement strand
AGTAGATATATAAAACTATTATCTTACAAATATAATAAAAAAAAATTATTGTTTATAACATATATGAATTAGGAATGTGACATCTTGCCCTAAAATATGATAATATTGAAATTTTAGTTTGGGGGGGAAAAATCTGTGAATAAACAAATCCAAATAATTGGATCTTTGACTCAAACATTGTAGTCACTGTGAGGTTTCAGTAATCTTTGTGGAAAAAATTGGCTCCAGTCTACCCTACATTTGATTTCCATTGAAGCAAAAAAAAATTCTTTGCACTTCAATAGACATTCAGTCACTCCCTGGTGATCTAAATTCTACAAATGCTGTACTGTCTCATTACATTCTGTTATCTGCAGCAGTTTTATTCACCATAAATGGACTGTTAATAGTGTGCACCCATTTTAAGGCGTTCTGTCAGAAGGGAATATTTAGTTGTAACTTGTGTAATTCTTTTGACT
>NW_015515071.1:2773-5015 GCF_001515645.1 Sinocyclocheilus grahami | reverse complement strand
GTCAGAAGGGAATATTTAGTTGTAACTTGTGTAATTCTTTTGACTTTAGGGAAGAGGAGGAGGTGGATCAGAGGAAGTCTTCATCCGTGGCCCCCAGGGGTGGAGTCCCCCCAGTTTCCCCTCATGCATGCATCCGTGATGCAGTTGCAGATGAGCTGTTTGATGACACATGGAGGGAGGTGGTGGGCCTTCTGGAGGAGCTCTTACACAAGTACTGGGAGAAGCAGCTCCCGGGTGTGTCTGAATTACTGAATAACTAAACCAGCAGAATTAGCCAACAGTACATGTTTGATCATTAGATCCTGGGTGGGTGAAGAACCACAACACAGCTTTTGCATACTTAAAGACCCCTTAAGTTGAGTTTTGTAGCTTTTAGACCATGTATGTACAATACAGTTAAAAAAATTAGAGTTGGTATGATTTTATGGTTTTGAAAATCTCAAGGCTGCGTTTATGTGATCAAACATGCAGTAAAATTAATGTTGTGAAACGCTGTTACAATTTAAAAAAAATGTTTTTCTATTTTAATATATTATAAAATGTAATTTATTCCTGTGATGGCAAAGCTGAATTTTCAGTAGCCATTACTCCAGTCTTCCGTGTCACATGATCTTTCAGGAAATCATTCTAATAGGCTGATTTGCTGCTCAAGAAACATTTAAGATTATTATATATGTAAAAAACAGTTGAGCTGCTTAACATTTTTGTGGAAACCTTGATAAAAATAGGTGAACATTTTGATATGGCCCACACTAACTTTATGTTCAACTTCAATGTAAATGGGAAATATATCAGCGCAGGAAAATTGTCCTTGTCAAAGCATTTCAAATGGGTGTAAGCTTGTAAACAATATGTAAAAAAAAAAAAAAAAAATTGTAACAAAAATGATTAATGATAAAAACTCAACAATGATAGGATTACTGAGGCATCAGCATGAACTGTGTTTGTCCCCGTGGCTGTTTGTGTTACTCTATGGCATTTTGGAGTAATAAAATGAAATTCAGTTGCTAATCTGCCAGAAGTTAAGTGCACTGTTGGAGATTTTCTTAAATCCCTAATGTTCTTTCTGGCATCAGATGGAGCAATGCAGAGGAGGACATTAGAGAGCTCCAGTCAAGCGCCTTCATCTCAACTCCCAGTTAAAGGACATCATCTTCTGTTGTCCAGAGGTTCCAGCAGCAGAACCACATTCCTGTCAACATGCAGCAATAATGTACAGGTGACAACCTACCAAAACATGATGCGTTTTGCTGCAAAGATTAAGTCCTGCCTGTTACTTTGCCCTTTTGTTATGAATGTGTAATTTCTTCTGTCAGGTCTCAAGTGCCTACAAGATTAATTTAAACGGTGTTATGACAATCCAAGCAAAGCCACTGCAACAGAGACATCAGGGATTTAGTGAGAGAGCCCTGTAAGTCTTTTGGAGTTTGGCAAGTCAAAATCTAACCCTGCAAAAACTGTTTTTCTATTGCTATATCTATTTTTTAAGACAATTTAATAAGGAACAGAATTAAGGAATATATTAACTACAGATAAATCAGTATGAAAACAACTGAAGACTTGTTTCTGAACTTGATCTGTCTTGGCTCCTCTTAAGGTATGACCCAGATGATGGAGCGAGCATGTTGATGTGTGTGAAGACTCAGGCTCTGAGAGGGTCCGGTATACTCATACAGAAACCCGCAGCCCAGCGCAGACTCCCCAGACTCAGTGGCAGGGTTCGAATGTTCCACAACCTCACAGGAAACGGAAGCCAAATCTTACGAGGAACTAGACTGTGAGCTGCAACTCTGCACACATGATTAAAGGAGTTTAAATGGGTATCTGTTCACCCAAAAGTGACAACTGGAACATGTTGTTCCGAACCCATATGACTTTCTTTCGTTTGTGGAACACAAACGGAAAGCTTCAATATAACAAAAGAGCACCATAGACGTGTCATAAAAGTAGTCCACGTGAATTTGGCACAATGTTCCAAGTTTTGAAAGCCATATGATAACTTTGTGTGGAGGAGCTTAATTAAATTAAAGTAATTATTCATTAATAATATTGACACACCATTTCTTCTCCCTAGTTGATCTTGAAAGTGAATGAAAAAAGTAGTGATATCTAATTCGTTTAATTTTTTTTCACATTTATATAAAGCTTTATACAATACAGATTTCAGAGCAGCTTCACAGTAATAAATAACAGCATTAATGTTTGGTTACACTTTACTTGAAGGGGTGTGCATAAGACTGAC
>NW_015515071.1:2071-2433 GCF_001515645.1 Sinocyclocheilus grahami | reverse complement strand
AGGTGTCATGTCAGTCTTATGCACACCCCTTCAAGGAAAGTGTAACCTAATGTTTTAAAGTACTTAAATTATGAAACGTGATTTCAGCTGTAAAGCAGCTATAAAAAATAAAATAGTATCATTATTCAATAACAGTGTTAATGTTGCAAAGCTCATTAGTTATGAACAGGGGCTTTTCTAGCCTTTTACCAGTACAGAGGCACAGGCCGACACTCAACAAGTGTGCCTTTATTTTTATATTGTTTTTAAATACTGTTTTGGATATAAATTGATATACATCATACTATCTGCAGTACAGAATTGTTCACAAGCTGTGCATGTAATAAAGAGCTGCTTTGTAAGTGACATTTACAAGTGCAATG
>NW_015515071.1:0-385 GCF_001515645.1 Sinocyclocheilus grahami | reverse complement strand
AAATTGTAATAATATTTCACAATATTTCTATTTTTACTGTATTTTTAATCACATAAATGCAGCCTTGGGGAACATAAGACTTATTAAAATATTAATGCATTACAAATCTGACTGACCCCTGACTTTTAAATGGTAGTGTACATACATGAAACATACATATTTCACAAACACAATCTGACGGGTTTAACGTTTGCCACTGCCTTATGCTAGTTATAAGTGATAAAGTCTATGTTAACCTTGTCATTCACACCTCTATTGAAACCAAATTGACCACTGACCAACCATCAAGATATGACTTTTCAAAACCTGAAAAAAATTGCATTTTCAAGCAGTGTATGTGTTAGGTAGGCATCAAATGTTTATGTAACATCTTGTCTACAAAGAT
>NW_015515070.1:4513-5535 GCF_001515645.1 Sinocyclocheilus grahami | reverse complement strand
ATTTAAACGGTTGAAAGTCCTAACCGATAACAAAACATTTACAGAACTTCCCCCTTGTATATTGACACTCTACTAAAATTACAGATAAAAAGCAAATGCTTAATAGTTTTAAGTCACTTTATTGCATCAGGGTATTTATTTCCAATAAGTAATATGACTTCTGATTTAGAATTCTTTGAAGCTGAACATAACTTATGGACAAGAGAGTTTGTTTTCCAACAAATTTCTCTCTCTGATGTTTGTTCTGCTTTAAAAGAATTAAATGTGAATAAATTGTCAGGTCCTGATCATATTGCTCCGCTGTTTTTAAAACTAGCAGCTGATTTCATTTCTCCTTCATTGACATATCTTTTTAATCTTTCATTAATAACTAATACAATTCCTAAGATCTGGAAATCAGCATTTGTTGTTCCTCTGTCAAGGGGGTGATCTTTCCTTAATGGATAATTATAGACCTATATCTAAGCTCTGTATTCTTTCAAAACTTTAGGAAAATCTAGTTAGTAAACAGTTGACAGCATTTAAATGGTCATAACATTGTCTAATAATCAGTCTGGTTTCCGTAAAGGACATAGTGCTACTACAGCCACCTTAAAAGTTTTAAATGGAGTCATTAGATAATAAACAACATTGTGCATGTCTTTTTATTGACTTAAAGGCCTTCGATACTGTGGATCACAACATATTGTTAGATAGGTTTAGATGGGTAGGACTATCAGAACATGCTATTTTATGGTTCACTGCTTATTTAAAGTGTAGAACCCAATGTGTCCAGGTGGAAGGTGTTCAGTCAGACCTTTTAGAGGTTGTCAAGGGAGTTCCGCAAGGATCTGTGTTGGGACCATTATTATTCAGTATATATATAAATTGCCTTGATTTTAATATTGATAAAGTACGGTTCCATTTTTATGCAGATACTATTGTATACCGTTCGGCTCCCTCTAAACAACAATCTGTGGCTACATTACAGTCTGTTGTTTGAAGTTGGTTTTGAATGTTGAAAAAACTAAATGTATGCTATT
>NW_015515070.1:2001-3190 GCF_001515645.1 Sinocyclocheilus grahami | reverse complement strand
AATTTGAGCTAGTAGTATTAGCTAGTGTTAATTTCGTTAAAGACTGACAAAAAATGTTTGTTGACGAGCTTTTTTCCCCATGACTAAGCCGAGACGAGGACGAGACGACGATAAGGTCAATAAACGATAACTAAAACTATCAACATGCAATTTCGTTGACGAAATAATATGACTAAACTGTATTCAAAAAGAAAAACTTTACCAAAACCTCTGTTTTCGTCAAAAAAGGAGACAATGTTATTGCAGACTGCTCTACACGCCTCAACACACCAGCGTTCATGAGCAGTTGCCAGATATCAAGAGTTCTAATGCCCGAATCAGAGCTTCGCTGTTACATTCATACACTGTTTTCTGCACTGTGTGCTCTGCTTATTTTAAGTAATCTGGCAACCATGCGCACACACTCGCTCCTCATTGCGGAAGAGCCGCTGCAGATGATCTGAAAAAAAAGAAAAAAAAAATCTGAAAAAAAAGAAATCTAAATGAAAGCGTCATTCAGCCGGTCAGAGTCATGAGTTCTCACTATATTGTTTGCGATTGTGATCAATGAATAAATACACTTACTCCATTGCTGTTGTTTTAATAGAGATAGACTATTGCAATTATGGAATTAACAAAAACCGGACAAGTTTGTCTAAATATGATAGCTAAAAAGTACATTTGAGTATGGCCAAGACTAAATTAAAAATGGCTGCCAAAATGAATACTGTACGGTTAATTCATAATCTTATTGCTAAAATTTCAAGTTTTCATTGACGAAAACTAAACTAAAAAGTTGAGACTTAGTTGACTAAAACTTGACAAACTAAATAGGATAAGGTTGACTAAATATGATAAAAACTAACAAGGACATTTTAGCCCGGGACTAAGACCAAGACTAAAATGAAAATAACTGACGAAATTAACACTATTATTAGCTAGATGGTAGCTAGCTTACATTTGATTTACAGTTATTGCTAAAACACGTCTCAATTGCACTAAACAGCACAAATATTCGATGTTTGCCATGGTGGATTGATTTGATTCAAGATTGACATTAAGGGCTGATTAAGAATAAGCGTTAAATTATCCTGACTCACTGAACATGGGTCAAATTAGTGAGACTGCGTGAACATATAGTCATTTATGGAAATTATTTATCCCTGATTGATTTGCTAGGTTATTTCAAGTTAGGTTTTAGACTTTAATG
>NW_015515070.1:0-778 GCF_001515645.1 Sinocyclocheilus grahami | reverse complement strand
GGAATCTGTAACATCATATATCAGTTTCTGTGAAGACATGTGCACTCGTTTAACATTCAATAATGATAATTACAGCAAAACAGCAAAACTTCGTCATCTTCGTCAGGCCAAAGAGGATGCCTACAAAGGGGGGGACAGAGTCTTGTACAATCAGGCCAGAAACACACTGAATAAGGAGATTAGAGTGGCCAAGAGGAACTACGCTAAAAAACTAGAACACCAGTTTTCTGTGAATGAGCCTGCATCAGTGTGGAAAGGCCTGAAGGACATCACCAACTACAAGACACCATCCCCCAGCACTGAGGCCAATCAACAACTTGCTGAAGACCTGAATGAGTTTTACTGTAGATTTGAAACTCCCAGTCTAACACCCCACACCCACTCTGAACATCTCTCCACACAACCATCAACACCTCCTGCAACCCCCCTCTCCCCCACTCCTACGTTTCAGATCAGTGAGGATGATGTGCGCCAGGTCTTCAGAAAGAACAAGAGAAGAAAAGCACCAGGCCCAGATGGTGTGACACCAGCCTGTCTGAAAACCTGCGCTGACCAACTGGCCCCCATCTTCTCACAGATCACTAGAGCTGTGCAAAGTCCCTGCCTGCTTCAAACACTCCACCATCATCCCCGTCCCAAAGAAACCCAAGATAACAGGACTTAATGACTACAGACCTGTGGCCCTAACGTCTGTGGTCATGAAGACATTTGAGAGGTTGGTGGAGAGGTTGATGGTTATCTGAAGGACATTACTGGACCCTTACTAGACCCCCTGCAG
>NW_015515069.1:4629-5535 GCF_001515645.1 Sinocyclocheilus grahami | reverse complement strand
TCATTGAGAGTAAGGAGAAGGATTTGGTGGTTCACAGTGTTGAGTGCTGCTGATAGATCTAGCAGGATTGATGACAGGTTTGCTGTTTTGGCTGTACTTAGCATGCTATTCAGTGTAATTACTGCAAGCTTTAAAGAAACTTCTCAAATAAGGTTAAAATTAATGACTTGCATATAGACAGAGATGATGGAGGTGACTTTTCAATGGTCTACAAAAGTAACTTTCACACAAATACTTTCACAAATTGGTGGCCGTAAATTACATCGCAGTTAGATTGCTGTCATTTTATGATCTGTAAATGTGAGAAAAATAGAACCATTTCTATTATCTAACAATTTCTCATTTATGTGTTTATGTATGATGTGTATTAAGCCATAAATAATAAGACAACATAAAAATCTGTTAGATTGAAGATTATTTCGACATGAATATGTAAGAATCTAGCATTGCAATCGATTACCCCGACAGGGACTAAGGCAATGTATGGAAACATTACTTTTCCTGGTTTAACTCTGTCAGGGTGCTTTTAGATGAAATTGAAACAAAACAAAACACAAGGACAATGCAGCAGCCATGCACAACAGTAGAACAGAATGTTCATAGCCTCATCGACTGCTGCTTGCACTATTATGCATGACAAATGCAGTACCCTCTAGTGGCGTGTACTGCTAAGTGTTTTTCACCCTTTAGTTGTCATGTGTCCTTGTTGGCTTTTGCTTATTACAGTAAAATGCAATTTAAGTAAGAACAGACTAGTAACATTTTTTGTTTATATTGAGATTTTTGTTCAGGAGTATTTCAATAGAATGTTTTTCTCACTGTAACTATTAATGGGAAAATTCACTCAAAAAATAAAGATTCTATCATTTATTCACCCTCATGTTGTTCCAAACCTGTATTATTATT
>NW_015515069.1:2387-2923 GCF_001515645.1 Sinocyclocheilus grahami | reverse complement strand
TATAATTACACTGTAAAAAGGACACCTTAAAATAAAGTGTAACCATATATTCTTAATGCTGTTGTGGTAACACTTTATTTTGTAGTGTTCTTGTTACACGTTACATGTACTATAGTAATAACAATAAATTATGCATGATTACATACAACTAACCCTAAACCAAACCCTCATCCTAACCATATAGTAAATACATGTTATTAATTCATATTTCTCAGTACTTAAACAAGGACGCTGTAAAATAAAGTGTAACCGCTATTTTAATGTGTTCCTTGTTTCACTGCAATTACACAAAGAAGTTATGAGTAATATGAATTAACACCATATTTTTACTATAGAGTTAGGGTTTGTTTTGAGTGTTGGTTGCTTAAAATTATGCATAATGTACTGTTATTGCTACATTAAATGAGTCACATGTGTAACAAGGACACATTAAAACAGTCACAAGTGATATCAAAATGTGACTACACTTATAAATGTGTGGCACCCATCCAGCCAGCTGTATTTTAAAATGTATTTGCCTCAAATTATTCATTTTT
>NW_015515069.1:0-2333 GCF_001515645.1 Sinocyclocheilus grahami | reverse complement strand
TGTTGCAAAATGTCCTTAAGTCGCTTAAAAATATGCTTCATAGCGTAACATGAAACTTAAACTGGTTTTAAAAGTAATATGACATGAATCAACATGTACACCAACAGAAGTCATTCATAAGGATCGGATCAGGTATAAGCAGCTTCTAAAGATGTACATTTTCATTCTTTACGTAATGTGCATGGGAGGGCAAAGCATTGAAAATGTAAAGAATATGCATGGGACTAAAAAGAAAGACTAAATACTGCATGGGTGAAAAAAGTTCAAAGGTGTTAATGGAGATTTGTGAATTTAAGAAGCTCTTTGTTTTGTGATTTATGTAGCGTTGGCACAAACAGAAACACCTTTGCACTTGGTTTATAAATTGCTGATCGGGGCAGAGGGAACCTCTAAAAGAGATATTATAATAAAGTTTCACCTTCGTTTTTATAAGAGTAACAGGAAAATGCACATTAGAAATGTCCTCTGATGCTAATTCGACTGGTCCCCAAAACATTTGGACACTTGAAGGTAAAATGTATGACTTTAGTTTTCAAAATCTCAAACTATTACTATATAGGACATCTCCAAACAAATGCCTTTTTTTCTGAACCATTTTTGCAATTACTTTGAACCACTTGATTTCAATGTGATTTTAGTGGATGTATAAAATCAGTTCCATTAGACTTCATCACACTATGAGCACAAATGTTTGACAACAACATGTCAATTTTTCCTATATTTAATCTTTAAAAATGTACAACCTTTTTATTTTGTGAAATGTTCTCTTTGTAAGAAAACGTCAAAACGAATGCTATTGGTTTGATATTTTGCTATAGGGTTTAGTTTCTTGAAGTTATGCATACTTTACTGTTATTACTATGTAACGTGAGTAACAAGCCACATTAATATAGTCACAAGTATTACCAAAATGTGACTACAGCTAACTATATTTTCAGCTATTTTTCCAGTCAGGGTCTCATTGTTCATTTTACATTCAGTTGCAAACATCACTGCACGCATACCTTGTTTAATATTTGTAGTTTTTATCTTATATAATGCAGTGAAAAATGTATTCTTGTGTTCCCATGCATGCATAAAAATAGTTATGCATTTTGCAGGTTTCTCAGTGGGTTTATATGTTAAGTGATAGTTTAGCTCTCCACAAATCAGTTCAATGCACACCAGCATCATACACATTTTTTTATTTGTGATCCTGAATAATGTGCATCATATGAATGCATCATATGAACTTCCGATGCGGAGAAGGAGATAGAGAAGTGAGAGAACATGCATTTTATGCAGCAACTGCAGTTTATGTCTCAGTCATGCAGGATTTAAGTATATATGTGTACATGAATGTACGTGTACGAGCTGAATTTGATGCCGTTGTGACGTATAGTCTCATTCATGTTCCCTCTGTGGGAAGCACACATCACCACCAGCTCTCGTCACAGTTATAGTGACGGATGGCATTCTCTCTGTGTGTTTGCCTTTATCTGTGTGTGTGTGTGTTTCTCAGTAGAGGTGAGTTTAAAGACTCGCTCCGTCTCTCTCTCTCTCGGATGCAGTCATAAACACACACACACTGCAGTGTTGCGTCTCAGTGATGATGTCATCCTGTCTGCTGCAGTACTTCTGCTCTTCGAGAGGGGAGGAAAGCTGGGGCTGGGTGCTGACATGTTTTATTTATTTGATTTTTTCATAACATTATATGGGGTTTTATTAGCTGGTACGCTAACTATTACTTGCTTTTTTGCGAGATTATTCATTGAAGTCTTTATAATCCACAATGAGGTATCAACAGGACTGCATTACTCTAATAAATGATAATGCTTGTTTTGTTTCTAAATGACCTTTTTTCGTGATGCTAGGATGTCATTTCCAAGAAAGCCTATCAATTCTGGCAGCCTGGCTATTGAATCATACAGTTTTAATAACTAGTCTATGAGGAGGTTTAGATATCGGTGGACATTCATTCTTTATTTATGCTTTATTTTTCCTTTTTGAAGTGTAAGGGTTAAAACCAGCATCTTTTGGTTTGTTCTCTTGGCGTACAGTGGTACGCTGTATAGGTGTGGAGAATTAAGCAAGCCACTGGCAAGGAATGAGGTGTGGTCTACATGACCGTCTCCAGTGCCTTATCTGCTGCAAACACACGCTCGTGTACAGTGACCTCACATTTTACGCATGTAGGGGACTCTCCAAAAAATGTTTCAGGGTTAAAAAATGCATTTCTGAAAAGGTAATAAAAATCTAAACCAAAAATCTGGACTTAAACTTAGAAAGAAGACTAAAATCTGTCACTCTTCCTACTGTTAGGGTTAGGTAAGTTATTTTTGCAAAAAAAAAAA
>NW_015515068.1:5114-5536 GCF_001515645.1 Sinocyclocheilus grahami | reverse complement strand
TGTTACTATTTGTTTCAGAATGTTCAGAGAACATTCAAAAGTAACTTTCATGTAATAGTTGCAAAATGATAAAAAAGGATCGTTCCTTTTGTTCAACATTTAAACGGTCAACGTTTTGAACATTAACATTTGAATTGGAACGTGCAAAACATTCTTAGATCATATATTTGTCAGCCGGGACACTTATCTAGGATCATTCTGATACGTCCACAGTGCTGACATTAATGGCGGGAGACAAAAAAATGCATTCTCTGATACATTGCATCTTTCTCTTTAACGATTCTGAATCAGAATCAATTCTGAGATAAATTTTTCTTTGGATCTTGAGGAAGTCTTGACAGTTGGGCTACTTTTGCACTGTTGCTGCGGATTGTTTTTTTTAGTCCCTGGGTTGAAACGATCCATGGGATGTGATTTTGTCC
>NW_015515068.1:0-787 GCF_001515645.1 Sinocyclocheilus grahami | reverse complement strand
GCTGACTAAATACTTTTTTGCCCCACTGTATATATACACACATATTTACGCTTATTTGTATACATGGGCTGTTTGCACTTCTTATTAGATGCTAACTGCATTTCATTGGCTCTGTACTTGTACTCTGCTCAATGACAATAAAGTTGAATCTAATCTAATCTAAAAAACAATGTTCTGCCTGGATTTGAAGCGTTACATGCTGATCAAAAGAACGCACCACTAGACTCATCCATCTCATCTTACACTTATATAATGCACAGTATATATGAGTATAAAGTGTTGTTTTTGTTCTCCTGTGATCATGTTTGATCTTGTTTAGAGTCCCAGGACTACTCGGTATTGTTTTAAGGTATGTATTTGTTCAGTCTCACACTTGTTTAAATAAATCATGTGCTCTACATAGCAATGGTGCCACCTCTATTTCAATGTCTCTCTTTTTCCTGCTTGTTCTTTACTTCATCTAATTTATGTCTACTAGGATATCAAGTATACAGTAATTGTCTCTCCATCTGGTCGTGTGTGTGTGTGTGTGTGTGTGTGTGACTTATATTTTGAAATCTAATCAAATATATATTTCATTATATTTAATGAATTAACTTTTGTTTTATGGATAATGGTGAAAATATACTTCCCAAAATGCTCTAATACATTTAATACACATTACAGTTTAAAATTTGGGGCTGGTAAGATTTTTTGTTTCTGAAAGAAGGCTCTTGTGCTCACCGAGGCTGCATTTATTTGTTCAAAAATACTGTAAAAATTGTGAAATATTATTAGAATGTAAAAC
>NW_015515067.1:0-5536 GCF_001515645.1 Sinocyclocheilus grahami | reverse complement strand
GACATGTCAAAACTTCTCCAGGGCCCAAAACACCCTCAGACCCCATGGTTCTGATAAACTTGGGTCAGACATGTATGTAGACTGTGCGATGATAACACCTATTGACTTGCAGGCTACGATGCACATTACTACAGAAGAATAAAACATTGTCAGCATGCTCTAATGGTAAACAAAAAGAGCATGTTGAATCACACTTTGGCAGTTGTAGTTTTTATCCCTGCTGAAAAAAAAGTGGAAGCGGCGAAAGAGGAAGGGAGAAGTGCTTGAGGTAAGCAGTTTTATATTTTTAGCACCGTGTCATGTTGATTTCATGTCACATTTTTATCAGCAAACACACTGTGCGATGATCATGCTGAATGCGTAGCCAATCTTTGGTCGCAAGACCGTGACAAAGGCCATCTTTGAATCTCTTTCACTAAACGTAAAAGACCACCGTTTAGGAGCCACGATCACAGAAATCACCACGATTGTTTCACGATGCCAATCTTTTGTCTGGGACAGCCGAAAATGGTGCAGTGTGTAGAAGGCTTAATGTAGTGATTACTTTCATTTCTGGCACTATGGCATTTTTAAACTCTGTCAGAGATGTTAGCATGTCTCTAATAATATCGTCACAAACATGACGATCTAATGTGTAGTGTCTTATTAACTCACTGTCATGCATTGTGTGCAATGTATTTCTTCTCCCTCTTCACATTTCGTTGATTTTATCTGCTGCTAAAGAAACTCTTAAGCCTCTTAAAAGTCCTCGTCAGTTCTCCAAACAATTTTGGACTTTTAAGAGCTCTTTAAAGGGTTAAGATGCTTTCTGAATTACTTTCATCTTTACTAGGAACTTTTTTTTAATTTCAAGAAGAAACTGTCATGGAAACACCAGCCAAGTCAAGTTGAGCTTTATTGTCATTCTGCTACATGTGGGGGCATACAGTGGAAGGTAATGTCGTGCCTCACAGGACCAAGGTGCTACATAAATATAGACATGCAACAATGAAGTAAAACAGTATAAACCTAAACACAACTACTGAGAGAGTTTGACTCTAAATATACTACTATATAAATAATTACCTATACATAAACTAAAGAATACAAACTGTACAAATGATTCACATAAATACTTTACATGTGCAAAGGGAAAGTCAAGCAGCAGGCTGGGGAACAATGCAAGATGATTTGTAGTGCATGAGCATGTAAACATACTGTACATATGTTATTGAGTCTTTTGTGGGATTATGTACACAACAGTGTGTGAGAAAAGTGTCTAGTGCACATAAAGGAGAGTGTGTTACTACAGGTGGTTTGTGTAGGCCCACTCACCTGTGTGTAGCACACTTCGAATTGCAACTGGTAAGGTTGGGCGGGGGAGCTAGGATGGTCCATGTTTCAGGAGGTAGGGGTTTGTATGGGGTTTTTCAGAGGAGGGCGGGGTGTGAGTTCAGGGCTCTCACAGCCTGGGGAAAAAGCTGTCGAGCAGTCTGATGGAGCGGGCTCTGATGCTCCGGTACCATCTTCCTGATGGTAGGAGCTGGAAGAGACTGTGGGAGGGATGGGTGGGGTCCTTCACGATGCTGGTGGCTTTGCTGGAGCATCGTGTAAGGAAAATATCCAGGATGGAGGGGAGAGGAGCACTGATGATCTTAGCAGCTGTGTTCACTGTCCGTTAGAGGGTCTTGCGGTCTGCAGCACTACAGTTCCCGTACCAGACGGTGATGCAGCTAGTCAGCACGCTTTCAATGGTTCCCCTGTAGAATGTGGTGAGGATGGGTGGAGGGAGACTTGCTCTTTTCAGCTGGCGGAGAAAGTTCAGGCGCTGTTGTGCCTTCTTGGAGAGTGACGTGGTGTTGGTGGTCCAGGTCAGATCTTCTGTGATGTCAGACCCTTTCACCAATCCAGCAAGATCTCAAGCACATGAGTTCTAATCATCTGCACCTCATCAAGACCAGTACTTATTCACCTCAGATTCTCATACACGTTGTCTGGTCTTGTAGTCTCAACACGATTCTTTACCTGACTCCCTCATCTGCTACCAGACTTACCTGAGCGATTATTCCCTCTTCATCATCTTCCTCCGGAGAATCCCCTCCAACGGTCTTGGTAAGGAAACAGAAAGAACTGCTTCTAAACTAAGTCTACTGACAATATTAGATCGCTGCTCACCTGTTGCTTGCCTTTGCGTTGGGCAGAATCCGCCCACTTAAGGAAGTTTTTGGTCAAGCTACATCAGATCTCTCTGTCCATGATCAACTTCTTAGAGAAGTCCTACTTGTAACTAAGCATTTTTTGACACTTAAGTCAAAGCTTAAGACTAATCTTAAGAGCATTTCTGAGAAGTTTTATACATACGGGCCCTGATTCAACTAAAAGGTATTGGATTGGAACATTTTATTGCATGTAATTACAGTGGTGTGAAAAGTGTTGGCCCCCTTCCTGATTTATTATTTTTTTGCATGTTTGTCACACTTTAATGTTTCAGATCATCAAACAAATTTAAATATTAGTCAAAGATAACACAAGTGAACACAACATGCAGTTTTTAAATGAAGGTTTTTATTATTAAGGGAAAACAAAATCCAAAACTACATGGCCCTGTGTGAAAAAGTGTTTGCCCCCTAAACCTAATAACTGGTTGGGCCACCCTTAGCAGCAACAACTGCAATCAAGCGTTTGCGATAACTTGCAATGAGTCTGTTACAGCCCTGTGAAGGAAGTTTGGTCCACTCATCTATGCAGAATTGTTGTAATTCAGCCACATTGGAGGGTTTTCGAGCATGAACCGCCTTTTTAAGGTCATGCCACAGCATCTCAATAGGATTCAGGTCAGGACTTTGACTAGGCCACTCCAAAGTCTTCATTTTGTTTTTCTTCAGCCATTCAGAGGTGGACTTGCTGGTGTGTTTTGGATCATTGTCCTGCTGCAGAACCCAAGTTCTCTTCAGCTTGAGGTCACGAACAGATGGCTGGACATTTTCCTTCAGGATTTTTTGGTAAACAGCAGAATTCATGGTTCCATTTATCACAGCAAGTCTTCCAGGTCCTGAAGCAGCGAAACAGCCCCAGACCATCACACTACCACCACCATATTTTACTGTTGGTATGATGTTCTTTTTCTGAAATGCAGTGTTACTTTTACGCCAGACGTAATGGGACACACACCTTCCAAAAAGTTTTAACTTTTGTCTCGTCAGTCCACAGAGTATTTTCCCACAAGTCTTGGGGATCATCAAGATGTTTTCTGGCAAAACTGAGACAAGCCTTTATGTTCTTTTTGCTCAGCAGTGGTTTTTGTCTTGGACCATTTTTGCCCAGTCTCTTTCTTATGGTGGAGTTATGAACACTGACCTTAACTGAGGCAAGTGAGGCCTGCAGTTCTTTGGATGTTGTTGTGGGGTCTTTTGTGACCTCTTGGATGAGTCGTCGCTGTGCTCTTGGGGTCATTTTGGTTGGCCGGCCACTCCGGGGAATGTTCTCCACTGTTCCATGTTTTTGCTTTTTGTGAATAATGGCTCTCACTGTGGTTTGCTGGAGTCCCAAAGCTTTAGAAATGGCTTTATAACCTTTTCCAGACTGATAGATATCATTTACTTTCTTTCTCATTTGTTTCTGAATTTCTTTGGATCTCGGCATGATGTCTAGCTTTTGAGGATCTTTTGGTCTACTTCACTTTGTCAGGCAGGTCCTATTTAAGAGATTTCTTGATTGCGAACAGGTTTGGCAGTAATCAGGCCTGGGTGTGGCTAGAGAAATTGAACTCAGGTGTGATAAACCACGGTTTTAACGGGGGCCAAACACTTCTTCACACAGGGCCATGTAGTTTTGGATTTTGTTTTCCCTTAATAATAAAAACCTTAATTTAAAAACTGCATGTTGTGTTTACTTGTGTTATCTTTGACTAATATTTAAATTTGTTTGATGATCTGAAACATTAAAGTGACAAACATGCAAAAAAAATAAGAAATCAGGAAGGGGGCCAACACTTTTTCACACCACTGTAAATGTTACTTAAATGCAAAGTAATCTAATTAACATAAATACAAAGTTATGTTGGATTTACTTCACTTTTTAAAATCTGTGTATTTATGTTCAAGTATGTTAGTATGTATTCCCTCACATTTCACGTTATGCAATATTGTTGCATAATTAAGTGATAGAAAAGTAAGGTGTGGTTTTGGGTTAAGTTAAATGTTACACAAAATAAATCCTTTGTTTAGGCTACTTCTGCATTTTTTGTTTGTTTGTTTCAGTAGAGCTGGACATTTTAATAAGGATCAAATGAGCTCAACTTTGAGAATGAAAACTAACCTGTTTGTGTCTCAGTATCTTCATGTTTGACTCTGAATGTTTCTTCAATCTTAATGTCTTCACTCTCCTCTTTAATAAACACCATCTCTGTTTGTTCCTCAGTATCTTCATGTTTGACTCTGAATGTTTCTTCAATCTTAATGTCTTCACTCTCCTCTTTAATAAACACCATCTCTGTTTGTTCCTCAGTATCTTCTTGTTTGACTATGAATGCTTCTTCATTAATCGTGTCTTCACTCTCCTCTTTAATAAACACCATCTCTGTTTGTTCCTCAGTATCTTCTTGTTTGACTCTGAATGCTTCTTCAATCTTCATGTCTTCACTCTCCTCTTTAATAAACACCATCTCTGTTTGTTCCTCAGTATCTTCATGTTTGACTCTGAATGTTTCTTCAATCATGTCTTCACTCTCCTCTTTAATAAACACCATCTCTGTTTGTTCCTCCATGTTTGACTGTTTGACTCTGAATGCTTCTTCAATCCTCATTTCTTCCCTCTCCTCTTTAATAAATTCCATCTGTTTGTATCTTCATGTATCTTCATGTTTGACTCTGAATGTTTCTTCAATCATGTCTTCACTCTCCTCTTTAATAAACACCATCTCTGTTTGTTCCTCAGTATCTTCATGTTTGACTCTGAATGCTTCTTCAATCCTCATTTCTTCCCTCTCCTCTTTAATAAATTCCATCTGTTTGTTCCTCAGTATCTTCATGTTTGACTCTGAATGTTTCTTCAATCGTGTCTTCACTCTCCTCTTTAATAAACACCATCTCTGTTTGTTCCTCAGTATCTTCTTGTTTTACTCTGAATGCTTCTTCATTAATCGTGTCTTCACTCTCCTCTTTAATAAACACCATCTCTGTTTGTTCCTCAGTATCTTCATGTTTGACTCTGAATGCTTCTTCAATCCTCATTTCTTCCCTCTCCTCTTTAATAAATTCCATCTGTTTGTTCCTCAGTATCTTCATGTTTGACTCTGAATGTTTCTTCAATCATGTCTTCACTCTCCTCTTTAATAAACACCATCTCTGTTTGTTCCTCAGTATCTTCATGTTTGACTCTGAATGCTTCTTCAATCCTCATTTCTTCACTCTATCATGTTTTTTTCCTCTGAATTCTTCATTAATCATGTCTTCACTCTCCTCTTTAATAAACACCTTCTCTGTTTGTTCCTCAGTATCTTCTTGTTTGACTATGAATGCTTCTTCATTAATCGTGTCTTCACTCTCCTCTTTAATAA
>NW_015515066.1:4780-5537 GCF_001515645.1 Sinocyclocheilus grahami | reverse complement strand
ATATCGAAATTATTCAAAACATTTCAAGCAGCAGTATCTGATTATTGCGCACCGCACAGGCATGCGCACACACACACATGCACAGTCACAGTGTCAGCACACACTGAGATGCGCGGTGGTTCTGACTGTGCCCGTAGGGGAAGATCAGTTCCAGTAAGTGGGTTACGATGGTCCTCTCCAGACAGCAGCACAGCAAGCAGCTAAATGATCAAACAAAGGGGGATTTGCCTCCTGTTCAAGGGGATTGGTAAGTGGAAAAGGGCTGTGAAACATACACTACAATTAGTCTGGAAACTTCCTTCCCCTAGGTCAAAAGGATTATGTCAGCTTTTTGTCAGGTTTGAGCCATATTAGTAACATACTATTAAAATGCATTATAACATATACCAGCATATAAAACAGAAGCATGTATGCTATATTACACATCGTACAACTATACATAACATACTACATGTATTATATTTTTTATATAAATAATTAATCAATATATTATGATTATATTAGTATATGTTGCTTTATTATATGCTAGTGGTTACTAAATGTCTGTTGTTTTAATATTTTATTTTTATTTATATATTAAATGTTATTATATATTGTATACTATGTTGCTATATTATATACTATATATAGTGCAAATATACATAATAACATTAAACATATGAATACATTAAAACTAAATTAAAATGAAACATTCAATTATAAATATGATCAAATATACTACTATATATATATATATATATATATATATTCATATATT
>NW_015515066.1:0-1429 GCF_001515645.1 Sinocyclocheilus grahami | reverse complement strand
TGAGTGGTTGAGGGCATTGCTATGCGCTTGCTAAACAGTTCTGAGTGTTTTTTGACATTTTCTGATGCAGTTGCTAGGATGTTGCTATGCGGTTGTTGATTTTGACTGGAACTCCTTAGCAGCCATAATAGCAAGCAACACACTAAAAAACACAACTCTTCAGTCATGGTGCAAGTGAGTGGTTGAGAGTGCTGCTATGCTGTTGCTAGGGCGTTGCTAGGATGTTCTGAGTGGTTGTTAGCACGTCGCTATGCTGTTGTTGATTTTGACTGGAACTCCTTAGCAACCACATAGCAACACACTAAATAACACCCAGTCAAAACTCTTCAGTCATGCTGCTAATGAGTGGTTGAGGGTGTTGCTATGCAGTTGCTAAGGAGTTCATGCTAAAAAGCATGTCACTATGAATTTAGCTATTTGTAGCTCATTCAACGGCATGCGCCTCAGCTGACCATGAATTTGTAAGCCACTTTCTCCATTTACCCTTCACACAATATGATCTACAGCCATACAAACAACAACAATTTATATGCAATTTCTCCCAACAGAAAAAAAATTGTTTGGAATTCATGCAACAGGCTAAAAGATCACCGTATATGCTGACCCACTGTGCAGGGCCACTGATATTGTATAGAAGGACATTTATATGACACTTGAGGTGAGTCTTGACATAATGCTGGAATACTGGTACACTAGAATCATAGATTAAATTGTTGGAATGGAACAAGACAGGAGAAAAACTATTGTCAGAAGGGCAGTCAATGCGTGTGTGTGTGTATATATATATGAGGAGATTTTCCCAAAGTGAAGGCACTCAGGTAGAGAGGAGTTTGACCTTGGTTGACCCAAGAAGTACCACTCTGTGGGTCAGTGAGGTATGAACCCAGAGCCTCCAGCCAATCACACAAGAGATGATAAATCTGTAGCCAATTAGAGTGCACGGCTGCGCTGGTGTGTAAAGTGTGGATTTCTTTGGTTTAGGAGGGTGTGTATATATTGCATTCCCATCAACCAATCATTGCCCTCTTATTTTAAGGTCAGGCTTTGAGGTCGTTTGCTCTGAAATATATAAGATGTTGATCCAGGAACATGTTGTGCACAAGTTCATGTCTCACCAAGTTCAGGAGGCAGTACAGTGAGTCTGTTCCCTTGAATGTGAAGTTCCTTCAGCTGAGCCAGATCTCCGATCTCTTTGGGTAGAGAGATGAGGTCATTGTCCCTCAAACTTAACTAAGAACAGAGACAGAAGAATTTAAGTGACAGCAAACAAAAAACAAAAACTGTCAATAATCAAGAATTTTTTTTTTTAAGGGACAGAGAGTAGAAAATACAATATAAAAACAAAAATATTCAAAATTATTTACTTTCTAAATAAATGTCTGTGGTCTTATCGAGCATGATTTATTTATGCATGTGAAATATAAATAAA
>NW_015515065.1:1913-5537 GCF_001515645.1 Sinocyclocheilus grahami | reverse complement strand
TGTGTGTGTGTGTGTGTGTGTGTGTGTGTGTGTGTGTGCATTTATGTATTCAACAGTATTTTTTCTAAAATGAAATTGTGAAATGAAGCGACTCTCGGAGCAGCTCTGGAGATGTGAACATGTCTTCATATATTGAGACTGAAGACTGAAAATGTATATACTAGATGAAAGAACAAGCCGGCTTATTAGCAACATGCACTGACTGACTATTGTTGCTCTTATTTCTGCTGTGTGATAGACTGTTAGATTAATCCATATCAAGAGCTTATCATCATTAGACATCAATTTTATTGCGATCTTGATATGATATATTTTATCACCCAGCCCTACCCAAACACCATTTTAACATTAATATGCACTAAAAATTAAACTTGCATCTCTTCCTGGGTCTCCTTTAGGCCCCCTTCGTCCAGGTTCTCCTGAAGGCCCGGGCTCTCCCTGAAACACAATGAAAAAATATGATCACATTATGAAAGTAAAACTGGTTGCAAATGGCATTTCATTTTGATTTTATAAAAAACTTCTGAACAGTAAACATGCAACAAAAATGAGTCAATTTGCTAACCGACTCTCCAGGAGTTCCCTTTGGACCTGGGTCGCCCTTTGGTCCACAGTCTCCTCTACTTCCCCTGGGACCAGGTGCACCTTTATCACCCCTGTCACCCTGTTAAACACATATTTATTATATTTATTTGTAAAATATAAAATATAATGTGATCTAAAGCTCTGAATTGAAATTTCTCTCAGTACAAGTACAAATTTAACTCATTACGGTACCGTAGCTCCCCTTGATCCAGGATAGCTGAATCCAGGTCTGCCAGAATCACCCTTCGGCAAAATAATCAGTATATTGTATTTACAACAGACATGCAAGCATTGATTTTAAAACCATCAGATTTTTTGTGTGTGAAGTACCTTTGGTCCTAGAGAGCCAGGATCACCTCTAGGGCCAGAATCACCTGCGTCACCTTGGGAACCCTACAATAGATATAACATGTTCTTTGCTGGCTGTTCATCCAGCTAAATAAGTTCAGCATCTGACGTAAGCAGTGAGACAAAAAGGCAGCTGTTTTTGGTTTTGGACATTTTCAGCCAGTTTGTACTGTGAAATGGCTGACAAATATGACATTTAGCAAGATTTTGTCATTTTTACATTTCTGCCTGGTTCTCCAGGACCTCCTGGTGGGCCTCTTGGTCCTGGAAGTCCGTTATCACCCTGAAAGTTAGTAACAAAAGCCAGAAAAATATTTATGTTTTCATTTATATTTATCATAAAACCAATAAAAATCCATTTTCAACAATGACCTGTGTTTAAGCAGCCAAATCAGTGACTCTTACCTTGGATCCTTTGTTGCCAGCTTCGCCCGAAAGACCCCTGGGTCCCTCAGAACCTGGTTCACCCTGTCAAACATTATAAATATTTTAATCAATCAGGACATTGTTAAAATAATTGTTAAATAACATAGTCTCCCCTCATGCAATCTGAGTTTACAATAAAATAAGAGCCACTTACTAAGCACCTTTTTAAATTGATAACTGAGAACCAATTCTTTGTAAAGTTATCATTTTCGGTGAACCCAACACTGACCTTTTCTCCTTTTGGCCCATTATTTCCGGTGCTGCCTTTAGGCCCAAAGTCTCCTCGTCTTCCCTAAAAATACAATGGTAAATATCACCAAAAGTTAACCTACTGTAGTGTTACAAGGGGAATATAACAGGAAAAGAATTCCTCACAGGGTCGCCTTTAGGTCCAGGTCCTCCAGCTGTACCCTATAAAACAAAACAAAGTCCTCTTTAACATCATCTCTAATTTACAATGTTAAAATAACAATAATGACCATAATTAAAACAAATACATACAGCAGATCCTTTCTGGCCAGGAATTCCAGGTGTTCCGGAACTTCCTCTCTCTCCCTGTAGGGGGTGTCAGAGAGCATATTACAATATTATTGATAACTAATGTTAGTGTAATCTCTGTAGTTATGAAATCTTACTTTGGGTCCAGGATCTCCAGCTGGCCCAAGTGGACCTGGTCTTCCTGGACGACCTGGATCGCCCTGAGAATAAAGTGAGCAACCATGACACCTCAAACCACAATGCCTAATGGCTTTTACGTAAATGCCAATTTTTCTTTTCTCTGCAATTTCTCAGGTACCTTTTCTCCCAGAGCCCCTGCAAGACCAGGTTCTCCAACATCTCCAGGATAGCCATCAGGACCCTGTAAAAGGCACATTCATCTGTTAATGGTATTGCATAATACCAGTATCTGTTCCCCAAATGAAAAAGACTCACACCTTGTCGCCGGGGTCACCTTTGCAGCCAGGAGCGCCGATCCTGCCAATTTTTCCCTGTTAAAAAATAGTCAGTTTTATTAAATTTTAATATTTTTATTATTTATTTGAATTTCTTGCTATCCACACTTCACTAGCCCACATTTACTATTACTTACCTTCTGCCCATCTGTTCCATTTCGGCCCAGTATTCCTGCAACACCCTGTTAGACAAATACTTTTTTTTATATATATATAAATATTTAAAAATAGATGCAGCATGAAAGATTCTGTAAACAGAGAACATATAAAATGATAAGCAAACAGTCTTACCTTCCTCCCTTGTGCTCCAATTTCTCCCTAAAAACAGATAATTTGCATGTAACATTTTTGGTGCATTACCAATAAGTCAACCATATTTATTAGATCTTACAGATAACATTGATAAAATCATACCTTTTCACCTCTGAGACCAGTCTCTCCCTTAATGAGAATAAACAGGAGAGTGGTTACAAACAGTAATCTGGACAAATCAAGTGCAATAAGTTTAATGACAGCTAATTAGATGTACACAGAAACTGAAATGAAATGCTTGAAGTGAACGGAGCATTTAACACAATATTTACTTAAAAATCACAAAAAAGACCCTTCTAGTAATCAGCCAAGCAAAAACACTTATCAGTTAAAGCAGATAATCTAAAAATAGCCAAACATATGCAGAATAATTGGTCTGATCAATACATATTGGTTTATGATTAGGCATTTAATCACACCTGAGGAATGTGAAGAACTTACTTTAGGTCCAGGATGTCCAATGGGTCCCTCAATACCTGGATCTCCCTGTAGGTTTTGACATGAGTTAATACAAATAGTACTGGTGTGAGAGCCTCACAGAATACGCATTAGATTTAGTACAGTCTTTGGTTGAAATGCAGTGTTTTACCAAATGCATTCAATAGAACTGGTTTGTACTCACAGGACGTCCTCTTTGACCTTTAAGACCGGGGTCACCATTATCGCCTTTAGCTCCCTGTAATAATCAAGACGTTAGATCAAGTGTTAAGCAGAAAGAAAAAGAGAGTGAAATTACTTGATAGTTAACATTTCTGTCAGTGCTGTCTTTTTAAACCCAATTTTTTTTTTAAGATACTCACTTTCTGTCCCCTGAGTCCCGGTGGACCTGGAGGTCCTGGAGTCTCCAGACATTTTGTAGAGTAGCACTGGAAAGTAATGATGAAATTGAATTAGAAAACATTGTAATGTAAAAAAGTTGAAAAAAGTTTCTTCAGACTTTAAAAATGTAGGTTCAAAAAATTGGTTCTTTGAAGAACTATTCACTGAAAGGTGAAAAAAT
>NW_015515065.1:1258-1744 GCF_001515645.1 Sinocyclocheilus grahami | reverse complement strand
AGTATCAAAAACAATTAAAATGTATATCAATGATTCTTGAGACATGGGACAAAACATGTCCAGCAAATGTAATTGGTATTAGGTTTAAAAATGAAAATATTTTTAAAGGGGTCCTATTGTGCTTTTTCACTTTTTCAACTTTAGTTAGTCTGTAATGTTGCTTGAACATAAAAAAGATCTGCAAAGTTACAAAGCTCAAAGTCCACTTCAAAAGGAGATATTTTATTTACCAGAAATCACTTTTCAAAAACTACAACGAACGACTTGTTTGGACTACAACGCATAATTTCTGGGATTTGTGATATCACAAATATTGACGAATGGGACGAGACCTAGTTGAGCTGCACTAGAGAAGGCAACGAGAGTTATCACTATGTCGGAGACACGCTAGCTTTCCCAAGGCAGACGAACTTAGAGTTTTTACAATCATTGCAAAGCAATGCAACATTTACACTGAAGCTAGCAGGCGGCTATGGTAAGGGGCCC
>NW_015515065.1:0-518 GCF_001515645.1 Sinocyclocheilus grahami | reverse complement strand
TTTTTGTGGTTTTCAAGTCATTTTTAATTATATTAAATATAAAATTGTGTTTAATACTAAATACTAATACTAAAATACTAAATATGTGACCTGACAGCATAGGTTTGCTAGTAGCAGCAGCTTATTTGTCATCCAGGTCTTGACTTCATTAAGGCATAAAAAAGATGATCTAATGAAGAGTCCTTTCCTGGTTTGATTGGAAGATATAGCTGGAGGTCGTCAGCGAAACAATGAAAATGTATGTTATGTTTCTGGAGTATTAAGCTTAAAGGGAGCATGTGGAGGGAAAACAAAAGAGGGCCAAGAATGGATCCCTGTGGAACACCACAATGGATAGGCGCAGTATACTTTAGTGAGAGCTCTGAGGAAAGTAATGCAACATGTTGGCACCCAATGAAAAAAAAATCATTGAAATCAATAGATGGCAGTACACTGATATGGATCTCACCTCTTGATAAGCCAGATGAAGCTGTAAGAAAGAACAAGACCAAAGAAAGATTATTATAATAATAGCTCTT
>NW_015515064.1:4158-5538 GCF_001515645.1 Sinocyclocheilus grahami | reverse complement strand
AGTTGTCCAGGAACAGGATTGGGCACCCCTGCTGAAGGGTGTCCCTTTTATCCTTTCAGGTTCCAGAAGAGTGCTCACATGTGCCCTTTTGCTGAGCCTCACGGCATTTATCACTATAGCGTGGTCTTGGTTGGAGGAGGACTAAAACACAACCTCCTTTGGCTGTATTCATATACTATTGAGTAGTATGCAATTTTTTGTATGCCAACTACTGAAGATCTACAGCATGCATTTCCTAAAATGTGCAGTATACAAAGCAACAAAGCACACGGCACAGAATACTGTACTCCACTTGACCTTGCATTTCCAATGTGAGGAATGAATGAAGAAAATGACATCTTGAGGCAATCGACATGAAACTTAGGCTGCGTCCAAAATCGCATACTCTCTTAGTAGGTACTTATTTTGATTAAGTGATTACTTTGTATAATTGATATTGTATTGCTAATGTTTTTTTTCCTTTTTTTATACCCCTGTGAAGCATTTTGAGTTGTAGTTCATGTATGCAAAGTGCTATACAAATAGATGTTTATTATTATTATTACGCTGTGATAATTAAAAAGTATGTTCTTTAAAGTATGAATGTGTGTAGTAGTGCGTACTACATTCCTCATGTTGTCATCGTCATGTGACCCATCGATGTCAGTTATGGTGCTCCACTGCCTTTTCCAGCTCCTATCCCGTGGCCTCATGGGGAAGTAAGGTGTCCATCAGATGTGCACTTCAGAATCTTGCTGGAAATAGTAGGCCATCTGGTACTTTTTGCCTACATTTTCAAATTCGGACCTACTAGTCTGTTCACATACTGTTTTTTGCCTACTATATATATAGTATGCAATTCCGTATGCAGCCATAGTGGCATTACAAGACAACAATATATTTGTTATAGTGTACACTGTGCAGTATTGAGTAAGTAGCACCCCTTTATGAAACACAAGCAGAAGGAATTTGAGTAAATGAAAAATGACTTTTCAAATCTGACTTTCTTTAAATTTTATTTCTAAATGCAAATGATAAAAAAAAACAAAAACAGTATGCATTAAATAAATCAGTATTACTAAATGGTTCATATATCTAATGTACAGCCCAGAATCCTTTGAGACATCAGCTATAAAAAAAAGGAAAAAGCATGAAGTGGGAGGGTAAATGCAATACAGCCCACTTCAATGTTCAGTGTGTGCTTTAGTTGAACACAGAATGTTCAAACAGAATAAAGCCGGGCAGATACACGCATATACAAAGAAGAGATGGCGACCTGGAGACGGACATGTGCTCATTTCACACAAACATTCATTCTTACACATACAAACATACATACAATTTGTCCAATGCACAAAACATGGGGGGGGGGGGGGACAACACTAAAAATCCTGGGGATAA
>NW_015515064.1:0-3314 GCF_001515645.1 Sinocyclocheilus grahami | reverse complement strand
GCTGTTGGACTCTCATTCTGACGGCACCCATTCACTGCAGAGCATCCATTGCTGAGCAAGTGACGTAATGCTACATTTCTCCAAATCTGATGAAGAAACAAATTCATCTATATCTTGGATGACTTGAGAGGGAGAACATTTTCGGCAAATTTTCATTTTTGGGTGAACTATTCCTTTAAGAATCATACATTTTACAAAGTAAAAAGGCCCTGCCTGTTTCATTTTGGCAAGTTCCCTTCGTGTGTGCTCATCGTTTCGGAGATCCTTTTTGTTACCAACGAGGATGATGGGAACACTCGGACAGAGATGCTTCACCTCTGGTGTCCACTTTTCTGTAATATTCTCTGAAATGGAGTAAAGGAGAGATAGAGAGAGAGAGATAGAGAGAGAGAGAGAGAGAGAGAGAGAGAGAGAGAGAAATACTCAATGTGTTAATCACATACCCAGCAAAGACCTGATTATTAAAATAGAACTGAAAAAAGAACTTAATTAAAAAAGAACGGCTAACTATCTCAAATTAATGCAATTGTATGCAATCTTTTACAACAAAAGCAAAAATCCAGTTCTGCTTCATAGCTAAACTGCTGCTTCATTAAATTTGTCACTTTGATGTGAAAGCCTTGGGTTTAAACCACAAGTGAAGGTTTAATGATTCAGTTCATTAAAACATTGTATTCTTAGCTGACTGGTTTTTACACTACGAGAAACACATTTAAGGTCGAGAGGAAACAGAATTATTGACAGATCATTCTTCTGTATTGGGACGTACAATCAAGTAATTTTCAAGAAATTCATTTCATTCTGGCTTTAAAGTAGTAATGAAACTCAAATGTTGACGGATATTTTCTTCCGTACTGTGCCACACATCTGAATGTAATGAATTGTAAAAAAATAAAGAATGGGTGCTGCTCTTAAAAACAGAGGTTGATGAACGTAAGCTTGCAGGGGCAGGTTTAAGCAGACTAAATTATAGTTATTTCCCTGGAAAACTGAGTTACGATAATTTTGATTAAAAGTTAGGAGGTCAAACATTTAAAAAAAAAGAAATGTGCATGGATGAATCATTCACAAAAAGGTCAATCCATTCAGAAAATACATAAGGTTCATTTTCATCTCATGCCGACTTGAATCTTTTTTCAACATTACGATCTAAAGAGTGATGATTGGGCTGGTAACATCTAATTGTTTACAAGGACGTCTTACCCAAGCTATCGGGACTGTCGATGGAAAAGCACATAAGAATGACATCTGTGTCGGGGTAGGAGAGAGGTCTTAACCGATCATAGTCCTCCTGTCCAGCTGTATCCCATAAGGCAAGCTCCACCTGTAAGAAGAGAGATATCGGTACATGTGCTAAACTAAACAACACCATTCCTCTCTTACACAACAATTGTGGTACATTTACAAAGTAAGGATTTTGGTCACCAATAATTGTGAGTCACAAGTGTGTGTCTCATCTGTCTGTTTTGACTCGCCACCTTATTTTTCCCATAAGATCCATTTGTAAATTGAATATGTCTGGCTTCCGGTGTCATCCACTTCCAGATATTTTTATTTGTACGAAACAGATGTTTTTGCTGCTTGATATTACAAACTTGTGTTCTTACCTGGAGCACAAAAGCAGTCTTAAGTCGCTGGGGTATATTTGTAGCAATAGCCAACAATACATTGTATGGGTCACAATTATCGATTTTTCTTTTAAGCCAAAAATCATTAGGATATTAAGTAAAGATCATGTTCCATGAAGATATTTAGTCAATTTCCTACTGTAAATATATCAAAACTTAATTTTTGATTAGTAATATGCATTGCTAAGAACTTCATTTGGACAACTTTAAGGGCAATTTTCTCAATATTTAGATTTTTTGCACCCTCTACTTCCAGATTTTCAAATAGTTGTATCTCGACCAAATATTGTCCTATCCTAACAAACATCCCATACATCAATGGGAAGCTTATTTATTCAGCTTTCATGTGATGTATAAATCTCAATTTCGAAAAATTTACCCTTATGACTGATTTTGTGATCCAGGGTCACATATTATTTTAATGCATTGTCTTATTTATAAACACACTGGGTTGTAGCACAAACAAAAGTGCCATTTTTCCACTTTTTTGTTCTTCTCGTTATTTCCCTACTGTGGCTAATGAAGCGGAAGTCTCACACACTCCTAGAAAACAGCTTACTTCCACGCTGAAAAATAAGGTGGATACTAAACATGTCTATATCTGTAGAACTTTGGTGCATGTATAACTTACACCAATGTAACCACATCTATGCAATGCGGCAGAACTAAATATGGAATATTCTTGCTGGTGATGTATTTTGGTATGCATGTTTCTGTCATAGCCTAATGGTTAGAGAGTCAGACTTGTAACCCAAAGGTTACAAAGGGATTGTAGGTGGGGGGGGGCGGGGGATAGGGGGTAGTGAATGTACATTGCTCTCTCCCACCTTCAATACCACGACCGAACCCCCCAACTGCTCCCCGGGCGCCGCAACATAAATGGCTGCCCACTGCTCCGGGTGTGTGTTCACGGTGTGTGTGTGTTCACTGCTGTGTGTGTGCACTTTGGATGGGATAAATGCAGAGCACTAATTCTGAGTATGGGTCATCATACTTGGCCACATGTCACATCACTTCACTAATAGTAAATGCCATCCGAGATTTCAACTTTAGCAGCAGAAATAGCATTAGAGATGGTAAGTTCAATTAACTCATGTCAATAAGTACAAAATGTGCATTAAATGAAACAGCTGATTCAAAGATTTGTTTATCGTCACTCAAAGCACAGTTCCACTGTTCACATACTAAAATATTTTTGTAAAAGATACGTGTACATTTAAGTAAATATTGCCGTTTATTACAACGCATCCATTGCTTTCTTGGTGCATATCAATGAAAATAATTAGCCTACATAACATTCTTCCAGATGTTCACAAACTGTGTGGAAAACATGCTTGCATACCTGTTTTCCATCGACCTCGATGTCTGCAACATAGTTCTCAAACACTGTGGGCACGTAGACTTCAGGAAACTGATCTTTACTGAAAACAATAAGCAAGCAGGTCTTTCCACAGGCTCCATCGCCCACTATGACGAGCTTCTTACGAATGGCAGCCATCTGCAGAGGACAGAGATGAGACAAACGACAAGCAAAAAGAGATTTACAGATTAGAAGCATTTGTGAAAATCTTTTAAAGTGGAGAAATGTAATGTTTACATGATAGATAGATAGATGGATAGATGATAGACGGATGGATGGATGATAGACGGATAGATAGATGATAGATAGATGGATAGACGGATAGA
>NW_015515063.1:4787-5539 GCF_001515645.1 Sinocyclocheilus grahami | reverse complement strand
AACACACAACAGATTAAATAATATTAAGAGCGTGAGAAAGTTGAAACTTTTTGTTGGGGAAAAAATGCTTTGACAAACTTTTAATTAAAAACAACCTGTTGGTAATTTTATATACCGGTTTGCATTTTATGATGTTAATATTTTGTCCAGTGTTTCTCTGGGGATCCCATCAGTCAGAGACAGGATGTTGGTCCATCAAAACAATAAAGGTAATGCAAAAGCAGAATTAAAGGAATTATATGAAACAGCAAAGTACACTTCCAAAGTAATTAAACTTACAACAAGGTAACACTTGTAAGAATCATTCTCACATGGACTTAAGATTTTCTTTCCTCCTTTTTTCAGTGTGGAGAAGGAAATGTTGCAGTATGCTAAAAAATTACTCAAATTTAAATTTTAGAAATTAAATATATTGTTTACCCATATACCTTAAAACAATAAGATTGCCTGTTCTTGTTTTTATAATATCTGTGGTCAAGAATATTTATTAGTTAAGAACTATTTGTTGTATTTTTTTAAGTTTGCTTTTTTTATGAGCTGATTTTTTTTCTAATAAAAATGTGTCCTCCTGAAAATGGGGTTAATATTGTCTCTCTGTAGGAGACAGATATACATATAATTTTCTGTTGACCAAAGTGTTTCTACACTAAACTACAGTACATGAAGCAGCACGACCATATTCAACACGGATCATAATAGTAAATGTATCTTGAGCCGCAAATCAGCAAATTAGAATTGTTACTGAAATTTCT
>NW_015515063.1:0-832 GCF_001515645.1 Sinocyclocheilus grahami | reverse complement strand
TGACAAAAATTGTAGTTAGTAACGTAATCCATTACATTACACAGTTCAAGTACTATCATTTTTGATTACTTTTGACCTAACTCGTTCATCACATTGATTTAAATAGGATAACCTTGTAGCATATTAATATAAAAATACAAAGAGTAAGAAAATATATTCAATGTGTTGTAGTTAACACCATTAAGCATTGCATTAAACATTACATTATGTCAAGGTTTCCCAAATTGGGGTTCGTGAAGTTACTGCAGGGGGTTCGTGAGTTTAATGAAAAGCTAATAATGAATTCAATCATAAAAATGTCAAATTAAAATAAATCATTGTAAAACAACACAAATCAAAATAAAACACTTCCTAAAAAAATTAATATTTCATGTTTACTTGTATCTCATGTGACCATTAACCAACGTCATAGAACCGTGAATGTGATTCTTAATTATTAAATATTTATTTTACAATCTCAAGGGCACTTTAAGTAAATATATTAGGTGAAAGATGCTCAGATGCCTGTGTTACATGTAAATAAGAAATAACGTTAATTTGTGCATTTTAATGTGTTTAAAGGACAAACGCCTTCCAAAGACATTGTAATAGATGGTTAAATAATCCACTGAGCGATCATTTGTGTTCATCAGTAGTTGATGCATTGTTGAAACACTTCTTAAACCTGAAATGATTTCTGTAAATCCAGTGGTCAAATTATGTGTAGCCACCTGATCTCTGTGTGAATGTTCATAAAACTGGTAGACTTTATGAGTCCTATCTAAGGAGCAGGCTATTTTTGAAAGTGACATTTAAAAGATGAAAAAGAGGAATTAGGGAGAATCAATCAATT
>NW_015515062.1:4590-5539 GCF_001515645.1 Sinocyclocheilus grahami | reverse complement strand
AAAAAAAAACTAAACCGTACTATACTTCCGATAACATCAGAGTAATCATTCAACTAATCACTGATAATGCAAGTGGCATTGTGTTCTTTGTGCCTCCTTGTAATCAATCACATTTTCTGCATCAGGTATTAGATTTCAAGAAATTAGTATATAATGAGAGAATCACTATGTCATTACAGTATCAGGGGAATTTGGGAGGTCACATGTACTTCAACCAATCACAAAGAGTCCAGCACTGAGGAAGGCCATTACCACCTCGCCTCTCCGGTCTCATACAGACCTTGATATACAGCCACTCAATAAATCTCTTTTAACTTCACTGGCTTTATAGAGTCAGTGCCTTGGCTGGCTGCGTGGCACAATAATCCCAGACACTTTCGCATGAATAGGAAGATTTGCAGCTTTATATTTGAAAATGAACTTGGATGAACCTCATGAAGAAAAATCAAGGTCATACTTCACCCTAAAACTCTGCATAGAAACAATAAAAAACTATTTGTTGGACCACTAAGATTTTGTTGTTCAGTACATGATGTATCCTTACATGCGTACCAGATTCTGTATATACAATACCATTCATAAATTTGTGGTTTTTAAGAAAAATTATAAACTTATAATAAGAAATTATGATTATAATTTTCTTACATTATCATTACACTTACAGTATGCTCACCAAGGCTGCATTTGATCAAAAATTAAGTAAAATCTTTAATAATGTGAAAAAATATTTTTAAAAATATAATTAACTGTTTTCTTTTTTTTTACCTATTTTTTAATGTACTGTTATAGCAAATGGCAAATTTTTAGCATCCATTACTCCAGTCTTCAATCTCACATGACCCTTCAGAAATCAGACTAATATGCTGATTTGGTGTTTAAGAAACATTTATTATTATTATTATTATTATTAAAAAACAGTTTCATTATATACAGAACAATTTTTTTTTTT
>NW_015515062.1:1390-4509 GCF_001515645.1 Sinocyclocheilus grahami | reverse complement strand
AAGATCTTTAATTGCTAAAAAAAACTGTACCAACCCTCCAAAGTGCACACTGTGTTTTCGAAACAAAGCTTTGATTACAGCCTCAGAGCTAATTCCTGGGTTTCGGGTTGCACAGTTTCATCAATTACAACTGTATTATAATTATATCTTACAGAGCATAACATCAAAAGTGAAACATCAAGCCTCGTCAGATGCTCATTCAGCGCAAGCCCCTTATTGTGATCTTTGTGGTGACAACCTGTTTTCCCATGAGCACACATCACGCTAGCAAAGCTACCATTAACGGTAACTAGCATTTACAGACTTATGACAGCTCTCATTCCACAAGCACATCAAAGCATTCAAAAGTGTGCACTCCCCCCATGTCACAATCATCCACAGCCCACTCCCACGCCCCTGTAATATTCTGGTCCCAAGATATGGCTCTGTTCATTTTACCATCTGCTAAGTGAAAATCTGATCACTTGAAAGTAATAGCACACCTTTTCTCAACAAGCTGGATGATTTGAGGTATCATTGGGAAACAGTGTGGGAAAATCTCTAGATGAAAAGACAGGTGTAGCCGTTTGATGGATTACCTGATGTTTCTGTTGCTGTTGCTTGCTGAGACTGCGGCAGTAGTTGTTGTACTTGACAATGTCCTGACTCATGTCGTCCACGCGGTCCATCAGCATCTGCAGGCTCTTCTCCAGATGAGTACTGCAGAGGAACGACGAGGTGAAGATGTTTGAATAATGGAAATGATGAATGTGCATTTGATTGCGTGATAATTAGTGAACGCTTCTTCATAGTGTCTTACGGTACACAAAAATAAATGTATTTTATGAATAGCATGGAGAAACTCAGGTAAACCAAAAGAGAAGCTGACTAATTCTTACATTCACAGTTTTTCCATAACCTGACGTCTATATAGACGTCACATTTTTTTAAGCAAGGTCACAAATATACTGAATGTTAAATGTGAAGTGATTTAAATAAATAAATATCAAGAAAAAGCAAAGCCATGCTGCAAAGAAAATGGGGGGAAAAATGTATTTATATAATGAAGAAAATCTATTTTTAATAAAAATAGGCTTTTCTTAATTACAAATATATTACCATTTATAATTTGAACGAAGACTCTTATACTCACTAAATATGTATTTGATTAAAATACCTAGATGAAAAATAACTGTTTTCTATTTTAATGTCTGAGCAGCAGTATATCTAAACATCCTTAAAACGTGATGAATTTTTTCATTGCTAGCGAATAAAAGGATTTTTTTGCTCACACCACTTTTGTAGTGAAATTTCAGTATTCTTGGATTAGAAATGTAAAACTCTGCCAGTATCTTGGCATGCCACAAAGATCAAAATCTTATGGGAAAGTCAAATGATCAAAGCACATCTTAACCATCAACAGAGTAACACAGAATTTAAAAAAAGCAAATAGCATGGATTACTCATTAATAATTCATCACGTTCCACATACATCAAGATCATTTGCATGTATCATGCGATATGCAAAACAGGTCCCACTAGTAGAATGATATCTATATTTTATAACAGGACAGCAGCCCGTATGACCAAGGATTGGGAAAATGTCTTCAAAAGCAGTTTATCTGTTCTTGGTAAACCCCATTAACAACAAATTAGCCTCGCCAGCATGTTCCATTCATCTTGAAGAAAAATGCAGGACGTATGTGGGGAAGTGAGATCCCGGGGGTGCGGACAAACCAGGAGCAGCTCTCTATCATGCATGAACATGTATACCCTGGTGCACATCCACACAGAGATTTATGTTAACACCAAGTCATCTTGTAAGGTCTATGTATGTGCACTACAAAGAAATCTCTCATTAGCTGCTGGAAAAATCCAGATAAAACCAGATCAGTCTTTTGGAACAAGGTAGCTGGTTTGCAACTTCTCCAAATGGGTGATTACTCAGTTCAAGCTAGTAGATCTTGGACCAGCAACAAACCAGCTTTATGACCTGGTCAACAAGCCTGGAACAGCTTAATAAACTTTATTACTTACAAAATGTTATACTACTTTGTGTAAAATGTTGCTGTAAAAAAATGTTTCAAAAAATTTATTATGATACTGCAACGTTATAAAGTACAGTTTGAAAATTTGATATGAATTAATATAATTGATAATTAGTATTATAGACTCATACTTATAAATATGAGTCTATACTTATACTATAAATGAATCAGATTTTCTAAAGATTACATTTAACATTCTTATTAAATTATTAACTAACAATAGTTTAGCAATATTTAAGATAATGCTTAATGCTTAAATATCCTATATCAGCCAACATTAATAAATTAAAAGCATCCCTAATATCGACCAATATATTATTATGGACCGTGTGGCTTTAGTATACACATATCGGTTCAACAAATGAATGGCAAAATGGGTCTGTTAATAGGTGACATGACAGGAAGCAAACTTACTGCGTACTAAAATAAAATGTTTTACAAAAGCAAAACTCAACTCCTTAGCCAAATGTTGATTTACAGTTGATATACGATGTTGTGACACTCCAGAAGTGCAGCGGCAAACCGTAGACGCACCCTCCACTACATTTCCAAAACACAGAGAACAAGACCCAGAAGACTGTGGATTGCAATAGAACACAAATTCAGATTAGGACTGATGACCATAAAAACGGCAGTGAACAAAAAAGACGACACAACTTCAGGGAATCTGCTCACTGTATATTTAAAGAGAAGATTGTACTGTAAACCACAGCTTAACTAGACTCCGAACAGCAAAAAAATAAATAAAAAACACATATGCGAGTTTTTTCTTTTTCCCTTTAACTGCCCCTTACAGGGCAAGTTATATAGTTTGCTGGCTCTGCAAGTTTGGCAACAAAGCAAGCTTGTGGAGACTAAAAGAGAGAAAAGAGAAAGAGGGAATGTGTGTGTGTGTGTGGCCCTGGAAGCAGTTTTTAATGTTTCTGAAGAGTCTTTCTGTGGAGGCGCGCCAGCTCTGATGAATGAGGGCAAGCATTGCTGTATGACCTCCATCTTTTACCATGCACCTCATTATTCAGAGTCCAATGAGCTCTATGGATCTTTCCCTGTCCCGCTATCTGAATCTCACCCACACACACACACACACACACA
>NW_015515062.1:0-624 GCF_001515645.1 Sinocyclocheilus grahami | reverse complement strand
CCGCAGGAGAAAGGTGACTCATTAAAATCACACCATCCTATTTCGGAGCACTATTGACGGAAGGTTTGGGTCATCTGGAGTCATCGCAAACTGCCACAGCATAACACAGCCCACACTGGCCAAAACACACAATGGACCAGCATAAGTCATTCGAAACCACTTATCTGAACACATGACAGTAATGTGTCACAGACAATGAGAGGTACTGATCAACCATGAAAACTTGCACTTTGGGAAAACAATTATAACAAAGCAACAGATTTCAGAGAGACAGAGTTGACACAGTATCCAGACGCAACATGACAAGTAATTTGTCTGTCCGCACCGAAACAGACAATTTATTCTAACAAGACAAGACAAGACAAGCGTTACATAATTTGTCTGTCTACACTAAAAAGAAACAATATATTAAGGCATAGTTCATCTCAAAAAAGAAAATTCATATTTACTCACCCTAATGTTGTTTCAAACTGTATCACTAAATTTCATTTATGGAACAAACAGCATTTTTAATTTAAAATAATATATTAGTTACTCCTCTTCAATATAATAAAAAACTTTTTTTCAATATAATCAAAGTATTTTAAATCTATACAATATATTTGTGTAAGAAAAAAAAATGCA
>NW_015515061.1:5106-5540 GCF_001515645.1 Sinocyclocheilus grahami | reverse complement strand
GGGCTGGGCGTGATTGTTTGTTTTTAATATAAAAGTTCATTTTATACTTAATTTTTGCAAAAGCCCTTCCACCAAAAATGAAATGAGCATCCAGATGAAGGAAATGTAAATGCACGTCTGTAAATTAGAGGGCGCAGCTCAAACAAACCTTTAAAATGTGCTGCGATTCTGGATTGCATGAAGAATAAGACGCAGGAGAAGAAAGTTAAATAAATGCAATTGCAAATTTATCTCACAATCCTGCCTTTTTTCTCACAGTTCTGAGAATTCTACCACATATAGGAGATATAGACTTGTAATTACGAGACCGGATTGTAAAATGTAATCTCGCCATTACTTTTTTATGAAAAAATTATGTCCAACGGAAATATTTTAACAAAAACAGTAATGTACTGTAGTCTGAATTGTTGCACTTCTAAGGTGTTCCGTCTGTT
>NW_015515061.1:0-1562 GCF_001515645.1 Sinocyclocheilus grahami | reverse complement strand
GTATGTGCCAGTTAAAAGCAGCTGTTTCTCATAAGTTCATGTAACAGAGCAAGGCCAGAGACCACAGATGGGTCATGACTTTACTGACATCATTATGTGTCACAGCAGTGCCTGGAGCAGAACCCCATTAGCCATTAAAAACTCTTACCATTCATAACATTTGCATTTGATTCTAATGCAGTATCCAGAGGGTTAAAGAAATAAATGATGACAACACAATGATATGTATGTAAATGGTTGTTTTTGACCTGAAATTCAACCTCCTAAATGGACCCAAAGGACACCAGATCTCATGGTGGCAGTTTTCCAAATGTTATAACCCTTGTTTTAGGTTTCAGTGTGTCTTTCTAATTGCCTGTGGAAATTATGTGCCCTCAACATAGTTTGGCATCTTCTTGCATTTGGTGCAGCAGGGTCAGGAGATATACTTAGAAAGTCAGCTCCTCGCAGTACAACACTTGAGCTCCTTAAAGAGAAATCTAAGAGGGTCCCTGAACATGGCCGGTCCACACAAGCGATTAAATCCAGGCCGGCCTGACCTTACATGGAGGCGATGAGAGCCCTGGATCCAGAAAGAGGAGCTGATGGATGGGCTGGGTGTGAAAGTGCAAGCCTGAAATGGTTCAGGGTCCCATAGTGAAAGTGCTGGGGGTCCCTGTGTTGTCTTTGTCAAAAATGAAATGGCCAGGCCCAATATATTTGTTAGTAGGAGCAGCTAGGATGATTGAGATGGATACTTAATTTTTTTAAATCTAAATATTTGCTAGAAGATCTCATTAAAATGTGTCAGGTTTTACAAAGGACCCTAGAAATATGCATAATAATATACTCACTAATAATACTAAAACACAGCATACTTTGTTATATTACTGCATACATTTAAAATGTTTATAATCAGTTACAAAATCATGAGCTATTCAGAAATTATGAGGTAAGTCATAATTATGACAAAAAGTTACAATTCTGAGATGAAAAGTCATAATTATGACAGTCGAAATTATATAATACTGAGTCATAATGATTTGATTAAAAAGTCTAAATTATGAAATAAAAGTTCTAATAGACCTACGAAAAGTTTAAATTATGAGATAAAAAGTCTGCTATCAAATTCAAGGTCAATTCAGACACACTTTCAAAGTCTGAGATACAAAGTTGAAATGATAGAAGCAATAAGTATGACAAAAAGTTGAAATTATGAGATGTAAAGTCGTAATTATGAGAGTCAAAATTATATAATACTGAGTCATAATGATAAGATTAAAAAGTTGAATTTTTGAGATAAAAGTCATAGTAGTCCCATACTGTAAAGATGAAATTCTGAGATAAAAACCTCTATTATCAAATTCAAAGTCAATTCGGACATAAACTTGCAAAATTCGAGATACAAAGTTGAAGTTATGAGAGAAGCCATAAGTATGACAAAAAGTTTAAATTATGAGACAATTATGACAAACAGCGACGTTCTAGAATACTGAGTCACAATGATGAGATTAAAAACGTAAAGGTCCCCTGAAATACTTAGAAACACGCAGCGTTACTCTGTGTTGACGTCATTTTAACTG
>NW_015515060.1:5269-5540 GCF_001515645.1 Sinocyclocheilus grahami | reverse complement strand
AGATCAGATATTTGTCAATGAGCTCAGGATCTGTTGAGCAGCAAAATCATCCACCATCTCTCCTTACTCTCGACCCGTGATCAGTCAAATCTGACTCCTGCAGCTCGTGTTGGATCCAGGGTTGTCAAGTCCTTGTTTTTTTTTGTTTTTATTTCCATGGAATTAGGCTACTTTTAAATTGCTTCCATGGGTTGATGTCCCCCATGGGTTAAAGATTTTAAATTAAATAAATTACATTTGACTGAAATGCTTGTATTGAAACATTTAGCAT
>NW_015515060.1:2121-4645 GCF_001515645.1 Sinocyclocheilus grahami | reverse complement strand
AAATCGAGTGACTGCGGGATGGCAGGACCCACACTACATTTTTTTTTGTCCGCCCATTCCCTCTAGCAGTAAATGTAAAACCACCTTCTCCCACAACATTTGCATTGGGTCCCGCGGGCAGGGGCATCGCTAGCAGGGGCGGATTGGCCATCTGGCAATTCTGCCAAATGCCAGAGGGGCCAGACCATTTTGTTTAATATGGGCCGGTCAGATTTTTTTCTAAATATATATAAATAAAATTGTTTTTACGTGCCAACAGCGCATAGGACGGGTTTTTATCGCTTGCACAATTTCTCTATGGTTAAGTCTAAATGTTAAGTTTTTGACCCAGTCAGCAATGGCCGGCCGCCTGGTCTCGAGATGGGCCGACCGAACCGTTCAGTCAAAATCGAGCACGTCATCAGAGAGATTTCAACACAAGCTAATTTTCAGTAAAAGCTAGATAATTGACCGCAAAAAAGGAAAGGCGGTGCAGAAAAACTTTGAGAAAAAAAAGGGCTTAAGTCCGACGCTGCTAAATGCGTAAAATTAACCGAACTCTTTTCAAAAGGTGTAAATTTGGTTGCTGCAGCGGAGGAGAGTTAGTGCCGCAGAGGTAAGAAGAAAACAGAAAATACAGCTAGCACAAGTCATTTTCACACTACTTCTGCCAGTTAGCTCATGTTTTTTTGTTTTTTTTGACAGTAGCCTACATTGTATTAAACAGTTGTAAGCTTAGCGTAGAACCCCAGTAGGCCTATATTTTAAAATGTCATTGCGCTAGCACAAGTCATTTTCACACTACTTCTGCCAGTTAGCTCATGTTTTTTTGTTTTTTTTGACAGTAGCCTACATTGTATTAAACAGTTGTAAGCTTAGCGTAGAACCCCAGTAGGCCTATATTTTAAAATGTCATTGCGTCGTGATAATTGGTTAACTTAAGTGTTAACGAGCCTGTTACTGAATTGCATGACTGAAATATCAGCAGATAAAGTGGGATTTAGGGTAAAAACTGATGTAGGCTACTTGCAATATAGTCTAACACATCAAAAACCAATAGCAGTAGCCATAGTACTATAGACATTTGTAGTGAACTTTACCTTGAATATGTAGATAGTCATATATTAAAATAAAACTTTGAGCACACATACAGTACATACGGAACAACATACTGTAGAGAATGACAGTAACAGCAGAGAAATGGCATAAACAGACAGCACACAGACTCTACAACATCCTCAGATTATTTTTCTTTTGTTTTCACTGTATGTGTAAATTTGTTATAAACGCGTCTTTAAAAAGTAGTAAGCATTGTTTGCCAGACACATACATTACATGTTTACATATCTATTACACATATGGTACTGCTTATATTATTTCACCATCTGTACACAAATGTAAGTAGTGAATGTGTGTGTCCGTGGGTGGGGCTGTGTCGGTGTGGTAATGTGGGCCGGTGTGGTTACAGTGCCAGGGCTGAATTTTTGTCCCTGTCCGCCCCTGGTCGCTAGTAGGGGAAAAGGGTGACAGAGTGCATAGTGTCCAGAGGTAAATGCTTTCCACCATTTTGAATTAAATATTACTGTACATGTAATTTGACAATTAGTTACAACAATGGAGTGAAACATTTAAACATACATACTTTAAACAAAACACACTAACAACCAATCAATGTAGCGAGGATTTAAGAGGGTGGAGTTAAAGGATGAATAGGGAAAAATACAGAAGGAGGGAGAGAGTAGGAGAGAGAAGAGACAAAGAAAAAAATCTTATCGAACCAATTAAGCCAACAAAATAAGAAAGAGTAAATAAGAAAGGTAGGTTGTGCCCTTACTACATTATTGGTCATTGCAGACTGGAATTAAAGACAAATCATCATCCTCTTTCTTATTTGAAGTGATCTTCATATCTAGTTGTAGTCCTGCTTAAAAGTGAAATGTTGATGCTGGGATACGTGTTTTTGCTTCTCGGTGAGTATATCTCACATGTCTTGTACTAATAATAGACAATATTTACTTTGGAAAATCATTTGTTTCTCAAATGCAAACTAACAAGAGGTTTGATCATGAGTACTAACAACTTGCACCAATGGTTAACCATTACAACCAGTTATACGGTTTTCATGATTTTATAGTAAAATAGTGAAATAAAATTCCTTCCTTTTGAAAATGTTTTTGACGACACCTATCCAATTTTCTGTATTAAAAAAAGCTACCAAAAACTGAAGAGTGCCTGCCCGAGGGGATACCAGATATTTTTGCGAGCCCTGCATAATCTCTCTTTCAAATAAGGTTTTAAGTAAATGATTGCTTTGCATGTGGTGATGGGTAACCTCGAGCACAGGTTTGTTTTTGATATTATTATAGGGCCAAATGAAACTAGATGAGAAGATAATTTATAAAAGTATGCATTGGTCTAATACTATCTGACACTGTGATATGTAAATACTAATGCACAGTTGGTTGGTCAATATAAAAACAATTATGATCAGGAACCTGTTGCATTTCTACAGGTGCATCTCAATAAATTAGAATGTCGTGGAAAA
>NW_015515060.1:0-793 GCF_001515645.1 Sinocyclocheilus grahami | reverse complement strand
AAACAAATACGAATTGCCATGAGAGTGTGATGGATAATCAGTATTGTCTGATGCAAGTAAAGAAACAAAGGTGAAAAAGTTTTCAAAAATATATTAAAACAGAATGCAAAAATTTTCCAGCATCATTTGATCCGGAAGTATTTTTCCTGTCAGGATTTTAAACATATTCTTCTATAAAGAGATATACATTTGGAGCAAAAAACAATTTGAAAATCAGAAAAACAGACAAAGGCTTGCTTGATGTATCTCCTGAAGCTCTGAAAATGCAAGTTTTATATATTATCATTATGTAAATGGAACTTTTACAATACTGCTGTTGCATTTTGTTTGTTTTTACTACAGAAATATTTATTTTTTTATTTGAAGGTAGATATCCTTTACTGAAGTTTTTCCAACATTTCACATGATCCAACCTGTTAATGCAATACACTCCGCACAACAAGCCACTGTATTCCTTTATTACATCTTGAGAAAAATGATTGGTGTGTTTTCAATCATCTCTTTGACTCTCTCTAGATGTGCTGTGATTACTAGCATTCCACGAGGAGCGTCCCACAGCTACACGATATGGAGGGACGTTATGTGAACATCGTTATTCCTGGAGATGGCAGGATACTTACAGTCTGTGAGGTTGAAGTCTATAGGGGTTTTCCAGGTAAATCACTATGTATATAAATAAATATTGTACATTAATAAATGCACACAAATATACTCTGTGAGGTAGAAATATATAGTAGGTCAGCACTGGTTCCCAAGCAGTGGTTGTTTGCATTTACTTTGTACTTGTATAAGA
>NW_015515059.1:5015-5540 GCF_001515645.1 Sinocyclocheilus grahami | reverse complement strand
ACCTCAAGAGCTTTAGGGAGAATTGGCTCTTTCACAAGTGAGAGTGCAGGCAGAGAGATGAAGGGATGATTATTAAATACTTGCTTTCTTTCTTTCATTCTTTTTCTTTTTCTCCTTCACTGCCTTTCTGCAGGTCTAAATGTGAGGAATTAGAATGCTGTATTCTAGAAACGCCTCATGTCATGCTGCCCTTTGTTCAGCTCAACAATGCGTCTTCTCATTTGTTAAGACACCTGCAGTATTTGCATTTCTGATTTATATGCGTATTTGTGCTTAATCCAAGCCTGTTAGTGTATTTGAATTTTACCTTTATTTTTCATTTATTTGACACCAGAGTGGACCCAAAAAGTATATGAATGTCATTACATAATATAACTAAACATCAAACCAAATTATATTTTGAAGACAGCACAATGTTATATTAACATTTGTCTGTTAATAAGATTTATATTGTTTTTTTTATTTTAAATGTAATATATTAATGTTATTTATTTATATATATATATATATATATATATATATATA
>NW_015515059.1:0-1200 GCF_001515645.1 Sinocyclocheilus grahami | reverse complement strand
TATTTATGAGTTGATCAAGAGGAACAGATATGACGAGATAGAGGGAAATAAAAGAAACACAATATCTGTTTCATGTTCTGGTAGTTTTGCTTAGATTGCATTGATCTATCTACATTTTCAGTCATGTGCAATACAATATATGCACAACATTTAAAATATTTTACAATGTGTTATACGCTACTGTTCAAAAGTTTAAGATCAGTAAGATTTTTAAAGTTATGAAAAAGTCATGGTCACCAAGGCTGCCTTTGTTTGATCAAAAATACAGTAAAAGCAGTAATATTGTGAAGTATTAAAATTTAAAATAAGTTTTATAGTTAAAATATTTTAAAAAGTAATTTATTTCTGTGATGGCATTGCAGAATTTTCAGAAGCCATTACTCCAGTCTTCAGCGTTATATGATGCTTCAGAAATCTTTCTAATATGATTAGGTGCTAAAGAAACATTTCTTATTATCAGTGTTGAAAACAGTTGTTTTTGAAGTGCTACTTCATATTTTTGTGATACATTTTTTCAGCATTCTTTGATGAATAGAAATTTCAAAATGTCACTTTTGATCAATTTAGTGCTTCTTAGCTTATAAAATGTATTAAGTTCTTTCGGGGGGAAAAAACGTACTGACTGCATACTTTTGATTGGTTGCATATATCATAAGGTATCAAGTTATATGAAATTAAATTAATTAAAGAGTTTGCTAGTTATAAAAAACACGTTAGCAGTCTAAGGAATTCTCTTTATAATTATTTTAAAATGTATTATTGTAAGATATAGTCTTATTTTTTAATATGTAAAATACTTTGAAATTGATTTACCTTTGTTGTTTGTCATATTTATAGTCATAAGCTGCAACTATCATCAGCTATATAATATTATTTACAATTTAAGAGAACAGTTTGTCCTGAAACTATTGTGGATCCCAAATGAGACATTTATTCATTTTTTTTTATACGGATTATAAGATGAGAACAGTTCTTCTCCACAGTTTTGTTTTTCCGAGAGATGGAGAAACTGGTTTTGCCAGGAACTCTAGAAGACAGAGGATAGAGGTGTTTAGTCAAGGACAGCACAAAATCCTGCTGCCTTTAATATTTTCTGCATTTCTTCATGAAAGCATGTTCTTACAAATTAACAATGTCTTTGTAGCAAATTTCTAGTTTTATTATTACAGGTTTACTTTGATTCTGTTATTCTTTGTTGAT
>NW_015515058.1:4746-5540 GCF_001515645.1 Sinocyclocheilus grahami | reverse complement strand
TTTTGTCTAAAACCCACAGTGGAGCTCCAGCAGATGATTTATACATTGTTTAACAATTTCTTGATGAAATGATTGAGATATAACTAATATTTAGTTGCCAGGCCAGTGCGTCTGCTCAAGTATCACAACACTTATCACTTATTTTAAATAAACAAGCATCTTAAAATGTGTGTTGCTGTTCATCACTGCTTTGCTGCAGCATAATGTCTTAATGATTGTCAGGCAAATGATAAAACATGTTTATTATTTATTACTGACTGAAGAAGATTGTTTTCATTGGTCTGTGTTATTTGAAAATTGTCCAGATGTCCATTTTATTTTAGTCCAGATCTGTTTTTGAGAGTATTTGAGATGCTTAAGTCCAGTGCCCGCGTTATAATAATAATTATATATACTGTATGTAATTTAACATATATTCAAGTGCAGTATGCATAAAGCTTGAACTATTCAAATATATGTTAAAAAGATTAGTTATTTATGTAGTAGTAGTAATAATAATAATAATATTTAAATGGCACATTTTTCTTAAATATAATATTTTTACTTTAATATATTAAACAAAAACATTTTTAAAAGCTACATCTACCCTTTTATTATCTTATACAGTGAGTGGTTATATCACGGAGTCTGGCTGCATAACAGCTGTTGTCTGTGTTCACTTATAATGCAGCACCATCTACCATACCAGATTCCACATTTGGCCTTAATGGGTCATTATGTGTACTGTACATCCATAAAGCTTCATAACACAGCATAAGAAAAGGGGAAAGGTTGTAACGTTAAAGAAAAAAATA
>NW_015515058.1:0-544 GCF_001515645.1 Sinocyclocheilus grahami | reverse complement strand
TTTTTTTTTGTGGTCTGAATAGTAATTTACATTTCTCTTTAGGTTCAAGTCATTCCCAGAAGTGCTGTACCTCGTCTCATCCCTTGAGACCATTTTAATCAGTAACAATCAAGTTGGAGGCATTGATCCAGTCCAAATGAAGACCCTAAATAGGCTGTCTACTCTGGATCTGTCCAATAATGATATAATGCAAGTGCCACCAGAACTTGGCAACTGTACCAGTCTGAGGTGAGCGTGATGTTTCCTTCTGATTCTAGCAAACTGTGGACTCCATATTTTACATGAAAATGAGGCAACGAGAACAAATGTGCAGGCTGTTCAACTGAAAATCTGTCTTTCCAAGTGGAAAAAACTTTGAAAAACAGATTACTATTGACATGACAAAGGTCTTTGCAGACTTGGACTTGATAGTTTAGTATGATCTTATGTTTTATCTTATGTCTTTAGGGCTCTAATGCTTGATGGGAATCCTTTCCGTAATCCAAGAGCTGCCATCCTTAGTAAAGGAACAGATGCTGTCCTTGAGTATCTCCGAAGTCGTATT
>NW_015515057.1:1399-3157 GCF_001515645.1 Sinocyclocheilus grahami | reverse complement strand
TTTTTTTTTGTAATAATCCAAAACAATGGAAAAATCATACTGGGTTTTTGACAAGGGGCCAACAAAAAAAATATATCATCACTCTATATTCTCTTTATGATCACTTCTAAATAACTTTGTTAGCTGAAATTGTATCTACATAATTTGCGCTCTGTCCATCTCAACTTTTGCATTATTTATTAAGTGTCATCCACATCTCTGTCTCAGTGGGATATGTTACGCTACAAATATCTCAGCACTTGATTTGTTGGTGAATTACTGATACAGTCTCTTTTTGTTCTGTGTTTTCAGATCAGCCCGTTCCATATTCCCACACTGTGTTTGAGGAGAGTACGGCTCAGCTGACGGTTAAGGCAGCTGTTCTGGAGGATGCAGGCGTGTATTCGTGTGTCGCAGTGAATGGTCAGGGCAGAGCTGTGTGTACAGCTCATGTGCTGGTTAAAGGTAAGACACACGTCCCCTTCTTCTGGATTATTATTTGCCGGTATATTCAGAATTAAAAAGCGTTGGATGCTGGAGGCATGTGTGGCATGGATGTCTGAATTCCTTTGCATTAGACAAAAAAATTTAAACCAGGGTGATTTATTTGAAGTAAAAATAGCTCAAACATACTGTTCCAAAAAACATTGTTTTAAATGAAAATAAATGCAAAGAGTATTGTGACATTTTGTGGTTGTAAAATGTTTGTGAATCATGTTTTTATTGCCCAGGCTAAGCAGAATGGTCCAAAAAATTCTATTTTATAATCTTTTTTTTTCTTTTAGTTATGACAGCTAGTTTCAGCTCTAAAATGAAAACAGCTGGCAATCCAAACTTATTATAAACAAAGTTAATATCAACAAAATAAGCGCAATCCTGATTTTTTTTAAGCAAGAAAGTAATCTGGAATTCTGGAACCTCTTCAGAATCCTGATTTATGTTCTTTATCTTACGGCAGGATAAAGAAGATGGCGTTGTTTGAATTTTAAAAGTTATTATATGATTCTGTCAAATGTACCGAATGCATTTCTTCCCCCCAAACTCAGAAGGCATTTGAGTCATAAAAAGCAAGACTTGTGGTTCTCTCATACACTGCAGGAGGAGTTTTCTATGTGTTCAGCTGATCAGTGCATATCGTGGATGTGTTTTCTGAGAGTTATTTTAAGGTCCTCAGGGTTAGAGAAACATCTGCTCTCTTGCAGTCTGTGAAGCTGTCTAATGGTGGAGGTTCCATGTTCAAGTGGGTTAAAAATGTAAAATACCAGTCTTTTCCCACACACATACATTCTGCAGCGGCCGTATCTGATCTGAGTCTCAGAGGACAGCTTGAAGAGAAATTACCCTCTCTCCCTAAAAATCTGTTTTATGACTTTTTCACTAATGTGCTTCAATATGCATTAATGTAAATGTGCTATACTGCATTTAGAAGCAATGAATAGATAGGAAGGAGTATTTCAAAACACTGTAAGGACATGGTTGATTTATTCCCTAAATACTGACGCTGCAAACACTGCATTTTTCACTAAACTTAGTGATCACCCTTGAATTGTCACGGTGGTGTTTTCAATGTGAGTAATAGTTTTCAAGTAACACATAAAAGCATAAAAAATGTCCAGTTTGCTCTCTGTGCTGGATATATGCATCTGTGTAAACAATTAAATGTAAAAATAGATGTTTGATCTTTATCTAGTTTAGTCTTGAAAATCTAAATGGTGCAGCAATAGGTCCTTTACATGCAGTCTGTTAGAAATGGCTTCATTTATTACGTGGGATAAGCTA
>NW_015515057.1:0-704 GCF_001515645.1 Sinocyclocheilus grahami | reverse complement strand
CCCGTGAAGCCGTGGTTTACAGTGATTTTATAACAGCTAAGGGGCCTTGTTAGGCACGACGTGAAGCGGAGAAGCCCTTCTCGGGGCTTATTGCTTTATTATGTAACAATTGTGGCATTTCATATGGTTCAAATCTGAAATCCAACCTGTTGAGATTCATATTACTGAAAAAATAATGATATAATAAGGTTGATGATTATAGAGTATGAGGTATATTGGCATATATACTGTATGTGATGAATAAGTAGTTCCAGTGAGATGTGTGTGTCTTCACACTAATATTGGGGAGCAGATTAAGGGAAGCACCAGACCAGTAGCTTCATATAAAACAGCTGTATTCCCGACTGACCACGGCCTGCAACATCCATTAACATCAGCTAATAGTTCTAACATGTTTGACACAGGATGTCACCCAACGTTTCTCATGTGGAATAATCTGAAGAGGACACGGTCGGCACAGATGCTGCTGTGTGTGCATGCACTGCTGAAGATATAATAACCAATTGATGGAAAAAAATATAGATAGATCTGTGGTAATTTAGCTAGTGGTTTTAGAGAATGTGAACATGTTATTCTTCAAAAAGGCCAAGAGTCAAAGAGCAATACTTTTAAATTAGAAAATGCTGGTGTTGTCACACAAGTAAGAGTGCTATATATTTTTTTATAAAGCGGAGAGTTCCGGTCCTTGATTCTGATTGGCTGAG
>NW_015515056.1:3553-5541 GCF_001515645.1 Sinocyclocheilus grahami | reverse complement strand
TAAAAAGGCAGATCGAAGAAGCGCCCGTTCGGGAGTTCTTCTGTGCCTGTTTTGTCTTTCTCCTCACGCAGTAGATAATGGGGGTTCCTTTTTTTCTCAACTGGGTAGCTGTGAAAGGATGATCAAGGTGAATCAGAGGTCAAAGTCCCACCTGAAGAGTGGAACAGTTCCTCTAATTATCGACAGAGAAAACAAACCCGTCTCTTTTCTTCTGCTCTAGGTATGGGTGAAACTGAGATTCTCAGAGCGCATAATGCGGAGGTTTAATTGTCCGCCGGCCGGGTTGGGGGTGCCGCACAAGATCTGTCATTGGTTCTCATTATCTGCTAAACAATGCCAGCCAGAGGCGGACTTGAAAAGACTGGATGTCAAGGCATCCTTTGAAAAGCCTCGGGTAGCAAGTCCCAGCGCCAGCTCAGAAATGTAAAACTATCCATTATTCCACTTGGCTATCTGATTTCAAACTGTGCCTTTCATGCGCAGGGCTAGCCCAAGAGCGCCACGGAGAGAGAAGTCCAGCTTCTCACTGCAACTAATCAAAGACATTATGGTAGTAGAAAACCGCCTCTGCTGTCCCTGGCTGCTTATGAGCTGTTTACAGGCGGCTAATGAAGACTGCGCCGAGTTCTGTTGCCTTTCGTATTACATCACTTTGCAATCATCAGTGGAAACAGCGTCCGAATGTTGGCCTTCCGCCGTCTCCATGTTGGTAAAGCGCCGGCACGCACAATAGTGTTTTATGTATATGGCGGACAAAAAGGAAATCTTTAGATGCTCTTTCTACATGCTACTGATGCCTATATTTTGCAGTCATTACACCGGAAGAAACAAACTACATACCATACTGCAGATATCAGGATAACGAGATGCTGGAAAGTATTTTGTCTTTGGGAGCGTAACCACTTTGCTTTTTTTTTCTGTTTGCTTTCAGCATTTAAAACGCATACTTTTGTTTTCCAGGGCTCGTTTTCAAAAATATTTTAAGCTTGAATGCTCACTGGTTAAAGATCTCAATTTCCAACGTTTATAGAGCATGAAAGACAGAGTTTTGAATGGAATCCTATAAGATGTGTGGCAACACAAAAGCCGGCGGGCTCTTTTTTTTATTTTTTATTTTTTTTCTCGGAGATGGCAGCCTGTCTATGTGCGTCTGGATTAGATCAATAGTTTAGTGCTCACTCACTCTGTTTTTCACCTCCTCTCTTTGCTCATCAGTGGCCTTAAAGAGCTGATGTTGGTTCATCAAACATCAGGGCTCTGGAAAGTCGAGGTCTTTAGTAAATATTTGACTAGCTGCTTTCGCATTTTGTATTTTTTTTCTATAGAGACCAAAGCATATCAGCTGCTTAAACAGTCTGTGGCACAAGAGAGGCTCTGGAGTGACTCAGAGGAGGAGGATTCTGAGCCGTCAGGTAACAAAAATAATAGAAAATGATCAAAAGTTGAATTGTTACATTTATTGTAACTATTACATTTTGCTGGATAGTTTGCAGGTTGTCTGTCCAGAGTGTGTTTGTAAATAATTCTTTTTAAATGGCCCATTCTCAGGAAATTGTTCCATTTGTGCCTAAAAAGTTCAAGTTCATTTGTTTCCCGCACCTCAGGCCTAAAGTACCGGCACCATAATTGCCAGATATTGGCAGATAACCATAAACGAACATGTTTTTTTTTCTATTGCCTCTAATTGTAAATCACTTTTTAATTATAAGAATGTATGTACATAAATAGCCCTTTCTCTTTTAAACTACATGTACAATGCCTATTCAGCCCTGTTACATTTAAAAACATCTGGAGAGTTGACTGTTATTCATAGTAAATATGATCTGTATTTTATCAGACAAATATATGCTATTTCTAAATACATTACAAAATTGTGTATATATGCATATAATGCATTTTTTATATTGTAGTATAAATGTGTAATAATAGCACACCCTTTCCCTTATTTGTGACCCTGGAGCACAAAACCAGTCTTAAGTCACTGGGGT
>NW_015515056.1:0-793 GCF_001515645.1 Sinocyclocheilus grahami | reverse complement strand
TATTTTATTTCGGAGTTATTGTTTAATTCAAGTAACACTTTTTTTTCCCTATTATGATTTTAGTCAACTAAAATAACACTGGTGAGTGTGTCTTCAGCCGTGCACCAGTGAATGAGCGTGTGCGAGGTGGTGGGTGTAACGGGGTAGCACTAAGCAGCAGTAGCCAGTGGGGGTCACTCTCTTTCTTTGTGCCTCTCTATGTCCACCTGCTTTTGTCTACTAAAAAAGAATATCCTCTGTACGCATAACAACATTTCATTCACCGAGCCAAAAATGACACTTTCTTTATTTCCGAGGTGAGGTCTTCATTTTGTGATACTAAATTAATACCAGAGTTAAAAAAAGGGCAATAAATGCAGTGACCCAGTTTCCTTGAGGTGCTGTCTGTGTGTACACAACCACAAATAAATAGAAAAGCCCCCCTGCCTGTTCTCTTGCAGTTCTGGTTCTTGGCCAGCAGAGGGAACACATATTTAGCCCAGCCGATGGTACCGTGACAGTGGCAGCCGGTGACAAGTAGAGGGCGCTCTCTCTGCTGCTCTGAATCATTACCTCACTCCACAGCTCTTGGCTCTTTCAGGGGTCTAATCAATGGTAAATCAGTGCTGCTGTGGGTCACAGCTGGGACCAGTGTAGGAGGTGCTACTGCTACCTTGCACAAACACTGATCCAAAGAGCGCCTTCTATTAGCATAGCTGTGGAGGCGTATAGATGTTTATATTCATATGCTATATTCTCATGATAGGTATAGATCAGGGGTAGGCAAGTTCAGTCCTAGAGAGCCGCAGTCCTG
>NW_015515055.1:4577-5542 GCF_001515645.1 Sinocyclocheilus grahami | reverse complement strand
ATTGCATTTGAGAATAACCTACTACATTTAGTTGAAATATTATAATACCATTTTTGCTCATGAAACATCAAAACCAATATTGTGCATTAAAGGTGCAATAGGTGATTGTCTTGAGAAAATGTTTTTGCTATGCTGGTTGATAGTCTCTTCACATCCCGATAGCAATCGTTAAGTTAAGTGCGTGGTCTAAACGTATTCGTCTGTATTTATATATTCTGTGGAAGGCGTAGGATCAAGAAATGTTCGTCCAATCAAAACGCTCGGTCCGAGCGTTTTAATATGCTTTCCTATCTGCCCGTCAACGTATGTATTAGCATACCTCTGCGCACCCTATTCGCGCGGACAGTATACGTCATCAGCGCATTCACGCACGCTGTGCAGACAGAGCGAGGATGGCAGGCAAACATCTTCCTTCCTGGTATTGTAGTACTTTTAAAGATTTCTCACCGGTGAATGGCACATGATGTAGCCCAGCGGTTAATCCAGTCCTCGCGCCAGCTCGTTAGACGTGAGCTACGTGCATGAACTGTGTTTCGATCGATATGATCCCTACACAGTGTTCATTGCTCCTTCCTCACTGAGCAGGGGAAATCCGTTGAAGTTTACTTCACTTCGGAACATGGGCTGGAATTGGGAACCGCTGATGTAGCTTATTGTAGTAATGTTGTCTCTGGTCTGTGAGTGTATGTGTGTTCAGGGGGCGTGGCTTTGGACGGCGATTGCAAGGAGGGTGGGACTTAGCTTTCAGTGCTATCAGGCTAAAGTTAGCATTTTCCAAGATCTCCTACTGCACCTTTAAGAAAATGAGTTCAATTTGGATTCCTTTGATATAATATATATTAGAATACAAGAATATATTAATTCAAAACATGCATGTACAAGATTAAAACCGCAGCAGTCTACATATCAGAAATTAATAAAACGTATGCAAAATTGCATCATTAACCATCTATCTGAAACCCTCA
>NW_015515055.1:2765-3308 GCF_001515645.1 Sinocyclocheilus grahami | reverse complement strand
CACACAAATAGAAATACAAGTATATTAGGGAAAAATCTTAAACATTGCACAAATTCTAGATGTTTTATAGCTTTCTTGTTAACAGACGTTGAAATTGTATTTTTAATAATTGTACTTGATTGCTATATTTAGGCTTAGTTTTGAGGAATTTGTACTTTGCTAGAGAACTATTTCATTTCCACTGTAAAATCATACTTCTGGCTCCTTATAAACACTTTTGTGAAAAGCTTAGGCTCTCTTAATTCCAAAAATCTGTTTGTTTCAAAAATGCTTTACTTTTAAATACTAAATACGTTGACTAATGTCTGAGTCATATTTTTACATGCACACATTATTTAAATACAACAATGCAGAAGTTCAGAATTGCTGTATGTTGATGTTCTTGACATCTAATCCTCCGCACAAGGGCAGAGATGCTGGCAAACTAATGTCTCTCTCAAATTTCTGCAGCTAAACCTCCTTCTTTTACACATCGGCTGTCTCATCGCAGTTTTTAAAAGAAAAAGTAATTAGATTTCTATTCTTATTCTTAAGTGTATTTTT
>NW_015515055.1:2087-2414 GCF_001515645.1 Sinocyclocheilus grahami | reverse complement strand
ATTAACTCATGTTTAACTAATGAACCTTATTGTAAAGTGTTACCATTTAACCCTGATGACATAATCTAACATATTATTTTGACCATTGCTAAACATTTAGATATAAATAAATATGAATAAACAATGTTTCCTTTTCCTGTCTGCAAATATTTCCAGATCAGTTTATTTTAGATGCTTTTTTAATGTTTAATGTTAAAATATACAAGCTCATAATGTCTTACTTGAGCAATAGACTAAATCTTATTTTATAGTTCTTTAATAGAAAGCCATTAGCTTCAATGGAACATGACTGCTTATCCAATCAGGTGCATTTTATTTAGTATTTTT
>NW_015515055.1:0-557 GCF_001515645.1 Sinocyclocheilus grahami | reverse complement strand
TTGCCAGCATGGTCTGAAGATGATCTGAGCCAATTTTGGTGAGAACAACTGAAAATGGCGAAAAAACGAAACCTTACGATTTTAAATTGTTTGTGTTCATTCGACTCGGCATGAGCCAAGGATTCAGAGGAAAATAATTTTCCTTCTGTGGCTTACGGTTCAAAAGTTATTAGCGTAAACATGGGTGAAATTTTGAACAAGTGGGGGCGCAAGAGAGTTTGAGTTAGAGACTTCAAATTTGCTATGGTTAATGTTGTGTCTGTCCTCTATCAGTGTGCCAAATTTCAAGCAGTTCTATGGGCTGCCATAGACGCAATGGCGGAAGAAGAAGAAGAAGAAAAAAAAGAATGCCAACGGATACAATAGTTGCCATCGCACCTTCGGTGCTTGGCCCCTAAATATATTAAAAGTATTTAAGCATTTTATTTACAGTTATGTAAATTGCAATAATATTTTACAACGTTACTGTTTTTACTGCATTTTTTTATCAAATAAGTGCTGCCATGCTGAGCATAAGAGACTTCTTTCAAAAATATTTTAAAAATCTTACCGTCCTT
>NW_015515054.1:3792-5544 GCF_001515645.1 Sinocyclocheilus grahami | reverse complement strand
TTGTGCTATATTCCAAGTCTTCTAAAGTCATATAACTGAATTGAATCTGATTCAATGAATCATTTGATCTAGTTTAAAAAAGCTCTGAATGATTTGTATACAAATTAAACAATTTGGTTCTCAGGATCAGATCTCGACTTGGATGCAGCTGTTAAAAGCTTATTGGAGAAGATTATCAGTGAAAAACAACTTCAGTTTGGTCTGTTTCTCACACAAAACTTAACTTCAGAAGACTTAGCAAAGATGGCAAAACAAGTCTTACTGTCCATTATTCTATTTGAAGCTTGAATGCCTCAGTATGTATTCAGTGCATTCATTCCATTTGACCAGTACAATTCTTCAAAACTTTCGGTTTTCAAGACATGCGGGTTTGAAACAGTAAGAGGATGAATACAATTTCATATTTAATATTCAATATTTCGTTTTAGAGGTTTATTGAAATCCTTAACTCTATGAATCAGCATAGAGTTTCCTGCCTTCTGTATGCACCACTAAACAAACACAAAATAAAAAGTCTAAATTTGTTCTCTGAGAAATCACAAAGTTTTTGTAGTTCTGTCACTTTCTCTCTCCCTTTTCCTAACACTTTTTACCAACAAAGAGCACGTCAGCATATAAGAGCTTTAAACAGAGAAAGCTGGCTAATTACAGCAGGCAGTTCTTATGACTGCAAATGCAGACATGCTAGAATAATAATAATTTAAAAAAAACTTTAAGGACTTAAAATAGAAACTTCAAGATCTAAATATTTGGATGTTCCTTTGTTCAAAAATATGAAGCATTTAGGTTTAGATGAGTTGTTTGTTTTAACGCTGTGCAGCGATGCTGGTGAATCAGTCTGCTTTGATCATAACCAACTGTTCACAAATCATTCATTCTGCCAGACGACGCATATGCAAGACAGGACGAAAATAACCAAAAGGTAGACTAAATACCAGCCGCAACAACATCCTGACCCTCGACAAGGATTAAAGAGATTAAACAACTAAGCTGAAATGAAAGACAAAATTCAAAGGAATACTGTGGGCTCAAGCATAGTTTCATAATGTACAGTATGAATTGACTTCGGAAGAGTTAAAAGATGTCAATACAGTGAGAAAAGCCACAATTTTAGAGCACAATTGGACATATCAAGCTTGCTTTGTCTTGTAGCTTTAGCCCAACTCGGACAGGACTCATTTGCCGTGAAAAAATTAGATAGATTTGAGTTTCAGACATTTTTGGTGATCCTGTCTGAATAAAACAAGGCTGTGTTTTCCCCCCCTCAAACAATCTTGGTAAAATGACGGTGCAAATTACCTAATGTTTTTCAGTTAACTCTGGGGAAATTGAATCCCATGCAAATAGGAATGTCTGTGATTGTGGTGTATTATTCTTTTCATAATGCTTCTTCTAACCTTCCCTGAATAATGTAATTAAAGCTTAAAGCTAAATATATCAAACTAAATACCGTGTTTCACTGTCTGGTGTGCCTTTATTATGAATTTCGACATTCTTGGTGTTAAAAAACTATTTGTGGTTTTAGTAGAGCCAGTTAAACTACAGGGAACTAGTAAATAATTCCTTATGAATCTCTTTATTACATACACTACTGTTCAAAAGTTTGGGGTTGTAAGATTTTGATGTTTTTGAAAGATATCTCTTTTCTTCACCAAGGATGAACCATTTGATCCAAAAACACAACATATTTTATATGTATTTTAAAAATTCAAGTACAAACCCGATTCCAAAAAAGTTGGGACACTGTACAAA
>NW_015515054.1:0-366 GCF_001515645.1 Sinocyclocheilus grahami | reverse complement strand
TGGCAAACCTTGAAGAAAAAAAAACAACAACAAAGTAGCCACTGGAAGATTTGCATGTCTGGCTAGATGAGTGAACGAAATGTGCCACATTTGTGCATTTTACATGCTTAAAAAGTAATACACATAATCATGTTTCTTTATAGAACTTTGTACTTTCATACAGATTTTTACATGGTAACCAAAGGAGGACAGGAATAACCAATCCAGATGTTATGAAATATCAGGTCAAATTCAGACATAATACAAATGGACCTGCACAGATGCATTGCTTTCTGGATGATGCAAGCACAAATGAGGTCAATGCCAGCGGGACGACAAGCCCGCAAAATGCTGCCAGACTGCAGAGGTTTTGTAAACATTCCCATT
>NW_015515053.1:4749-5544 GCF_001515645.1 Sinocyclocheilus grahami | reverse complement strand
TGTAGTATTGTTGCCGCCGCCGCCATGTCGTTAAGGCGCTGTGTTAAGGCGCTGTGTGCTTCGATATCGCGAGAAAGAAAGCACATGTGTAACAGTACATTGGATACGGGCAGCTCTTAAAGTGACAGCAGTCTAATATTCCTGTTGTCTGTCGTTCATGTTAAACAACAAAAAAGAGAATTTCTTATTGCTCTTGACTAAATCACTTTTGTAACTTTGATAAAAATAAATATATATTTAATTTACACAGTGAAGAAAATAGTGTTTTTATTAATTTAATTACTTTATACAATGGATGTAGCATTTCTTAATTGTTCTGCTGGAGTTTTTTGTCCTATTGCTTGTAATTAGTTTCTTTTTCTTATTTAATCACTGACTGTTTACTTGTCTTTTAGGCTAGTATTAGTTTTTTGTGATATGGGCACTGGAATTATAATTATTCTTTGCCAGTTCAATAAATAATTACATTTTGAAATATATACTGAAAAAGGCTGAAAAATGTATATATTTTTCTGTTATTTAAGATATTAAAATATAAAAATAATTTAAAACCAAATAAAAACATATTTATTTAGTTTAGTTTAGGTTTTGTGAGCGTGTTTGCTCAGTGCTAAAATGCAATTTGATTCCACTAGTCTGGATAAGTGTGACTGACTGAGTGAAAACTGTTGTAGGAACAGAAGAATGACTTAGAACCGTGTTTATTCATCTGCACATAGAAAGAAATAGCTACACGTGTTCACTTAAAGAAGATCATTTGGCACACATACTGCTTGCACCTGCCTGGAAACAAAA
>NW_015515053.1:2393-3045 GCF_001515645.1 Sinocyclocheilus grahami | reverse complement strand
CAGTTGGAGCAGAAGTCCATGATGAAGGGCAAGAACAGTAAGAACATCACACTCAGTCAGACGCTTGTGTTGTGTTTGACATCAGGCACTCATATGCAGTAATAGTTCACAAATCATAAAAAGGAATCACACCAGTGTCATGTGCCTGTATTTACAGTGTCTCAGAGGAAGGCCATGTCTGGTTCAGGAAGGGATTGTGGGGACGCTGATGTTCTAGAGACCCGCTTTCAGACAGATATGTTCCTCCTGACCATGGCCTCCTCTCAGAGAGATCTGTTTGAAGACGACTGGCTCGCTTTTGCCGTCAGAGTTCACTGGCTCAAAGCACGATACCTCACCTTTCAGGTAAGAGAGCTCAGTTTCTAGACACAGAATCACCAGTAGTATCACATTTGGTTATCTTGACTAGTGCTGACTTGCATATAAATAGAGTATATTTAGAGAAAATACATTTACACTTAAAGAATTATTACTTGTGTGAAGTTTTTGCCCTGTAGACATATGAATATATGAATGTTAATTTGCTGTTTTAGGGTGACATGGAAGAGGCACTGGAGTGTTACGACATGTGTGTCGGTCTGCTGAAAGGTCAGACAAGTGAGATGGAAAAAATCACCATCCTCCTGCCCAACCTCAGTGTGGACAATGCCAT
>NW_015515053.1:0-801 GCF_001515645.1 Sinocyclocheilus grahami | reverse complement strand
ATATTTTGAAGGTAATAATACACTCCATTGTACACTTTTTTCCATCCCTTTTCTGACCCCTATAATTTGTGTTAGTGATTCATTTGAGAATACTACATATAAAATAATGTATTTTACAGTATGTGCCTTTACAGAGCTCTTACCTGAGAAATTGCTGTGTAATATAAGTTTTGTGTGTAGGGTTAGTACCTTCTTATTACCCAGTTAGTGTAGTTATTATAATAAATATATAGCATGTGCAACAGGACTGTAAAATAAAGTGCAACCAATGTCCCTAATTGGGAAAACAACAAATCTGATGTCTTGCGCTTTACATTTTGGTGCTGTAGTTTTTCCACTAAACTTGTCTGGCTGCTAAATTACGTCTGCATGGTAGATCAGACTTTATTAAAAAAAAAAGGCCAAGGTGCAGTTTTGCATTATATTGGCCCTTTAAATATAGAAGAATATAAATGGTTTCCTATTCATTTCTCTGTTTAGATTGAGAAGAAGTTGAAGTCTCTAGAGCGATGTCAGTCTCTTGAGGAGATCCAGAGACTGTTTGACACGGGAGATTACCAGTCTGTGGTCCGTCTGCTGCAGCCCACACTGAGCTTCGGCCCCGGCTCGGCACGAATGAAGCCTCTAGATTACATCAGCTCTGCTCCTGAGAGACCAGCACAGCTGTTACTGCTGCAGGTAAAACACACTTCCTGCAAAGCCTGTTTGTATAATGCATTATTAATGCATGATAAATTATTCATATTGCCTAATATATATTTATTTATTATGTAGCTTTGTAAGTTTAGCGGCATAATGTAC
>NW_015515052.1:4277-5545 GCF_001515645.1 Sinocyclocheilus grahami | reverse complement strand
AATACGCGCCCTCTAGCGGTGAAAACGTACATATTGTACCTTTAACTAATGCAATTTTATTTATTTATTTATAATTTTTTGCTTATTAGCTCTATTTAGTTTTTTGGGTGTCAGAAACACATTTTATAAATTACTAAAAGTACTAAAAGAATCATTAATGCACCTGTTAAGGACTTACAAAATAATCTGAACCGGAACAGTTAATGACAGTCTTTAACCATAGTAAAATCACTGTAAGGAAAGGCCTGCCATGGTGAATAAGAGCCCACAATTATGACACACAACATATGGTACACATGGAGAATAACAGTATATAATAAAGGCGTATGTACTTAAACTGTACACATACAAGATGTCAATCAAGCATCAGATTTCAATTTCGCAAGGTTAGTCTTCAAACATGGGTGGGATTGGTGTGTGATCCCATAGATAAGATACATACATACAAGATTTGTTGAGAGTGTCAGTTTTGATGGATAAGTTGATTGAAATACTCACTCTGTTGACTGGGCCGCCCGCCGGAGCCCCCTGACGAACCGGGTCTGCTGCAGCTCTGCTGGGGTTCACTGTTGGAGAACTGGGGGGGCCAGTGGTAGCAGACAAGACCTGCCAGCACTGCCTGTGTCACTGTCAGGGGTGCGAGAATCTTAGGCCGGCTTGCAAAGCCCACGTTCTGGCCACTAGAAAGGAGAGAACGAAAGAGATGATACTAACTTTACATTTAAAATTTGCCTTCGTACAATGCTTAAGAGTGACTAGCAGACTCATCTGAACCCATTTGCATTTGCTTCTCAATCAAATATATCTAGCTGAAGGTAATTTTTAGACATTTTACTGTAACAAAACAACACTTATAAAGAATAGGGTTTTTAAGGCTCTTTTGTACAGAAAGTTTAGCTAAAAATACAGAAATAGTATTTTAGCTTAGCATAAAGCTAAACGATAACTTCACAACTTACACAAGTTAAACTATTTCGGCTACTCCACCAAGACTTATTTTACTGATTGTGTGTGGAAATGTTTTCAAAGAATGAGACGGGAAACATATTATTTGTAACTTTCTATACGATTCAAACAGTTAAAGTATTTCTCATTCCAAACAGTTTTTTTGTTAAACTCAAATTATACTTAAGTTTTGGTGTGAAACGCTTAGCATCCTCGTCTAAAAGCTGTGCTATTTTTTCTTCAGTTACCACCGCTTTAAAATAATAATATAATATTATAATATATATATATATATATATATATATATATATATATATATATAT
>NW_015515052.1:227-758 GCF_001515645.1 Sinocyclocheilus grahami | reverse complement strand
GGAGGCGGTATTAGGACACAATTGCATCGCAACCGACCGCTCCACCGGGGGGACCCTTGTATACCCCCTAGCTGCACCACCATCAAGGGTGATGAGGGAGGAGGAAACCAGCAGGTCGGTTTCCGGCAGTAAAAGGTGCTGTCCATGACCTGGTGAGCTCCTCATGCATCTCCGGGAAGAAAGGCACTGAGGCGGGGCGCTGAGAACCAGCGCGAGCCACCCCGAGAAACCAATCGTCCAACCTCGAGGGCCCGGGACGAGGTGGAGGTTTCCACTTGAGCCCTACCCTCTTGGCAACCCGGGAAAGCATAGCCGACATCTCTGGATCCGATTCAGGCCTTGCCACCGTCCTGGAGGGCGGCAGCGCAGCCGAATCTTCTTCTCCAGAGAGCTCTCCCTCCGATGCGGTGATCGACATCCGGTCGTCGGGAGGAGCACCGAAGGATACCGCTGGGATGCTCTTTAAAGAGGGCCCAGCGCTTTCCTTTGGCGGCTCAACTGGCTGTGAAGCGCTAGTGGAGCGATGGTCCC
>NW_015515052.1:0-205 GCF_001515645.1 Sinocyclocheilus grahami | reverse complement strand
CGATCTTGCCACCACTGTAAACCTCAGACCGCCTGTGCTGCTGCCCGAAGTAGTCCACGCCTGGCTGCCGCCAGGACAAACACTAGATCGCGGCAGAGGCAACAGAGCTCCGCCCCCCTGGAGGAAACTGAGCCTGGCCCGCAGCTCCGAGATGGTCATTTTCCCGCAATGGGAACATGACTCATCTGCGAACGCCACCTCAGCG
>NW_015515051.1:4147-5545 GCF_001515645.1 Sinocyclocheilus grahami | reverse complement strand
TTTTTTAATTCAATGCACCCTAAAAGATTGAGTGTCCTGCAAAAAACAGTGTCATCTTCGGTGGAGGGAAGACCGCATTAGAGCAGTGTTTTTGTTTTCAATTTCTAAATGACCCTAAGACGCCAAAGTCTTTATTGGCAATTTTCCTTTTCCCTTGAGCAAAAAGCTGTCCATACAGTTTGTGTCATATAATCAGCTTAAATGACAATATAGGCACTTTTAAATGTGCTCATGAGCTCAAATCGTTCTTAGAAATAAAGCTCTGCGTTGTCTTGCTTTGAGCAGCCTGCAAATTGGATTTTAATGAAGCTCTATCCATCTCTTATGAGCAGGAGAGGGCCTCGTTAACCTTTTTGTAATTAAATATGGTTCAATATTCTGGTAGCAAAATCATGAGGATAGGCAAGCATTAAATGGATATTATGTTAGTCGTTTTTCAATAATAGCTTTAATTGAACATGATAAAAAGAAAAGAAAAAATAACAAAGATGGCTGTGTATTTTTTCAGCCTAATCTAACTCTAACTCTAAACCTAAGATATCTTACTCTCAGTTATATGCCTTGCAGTGCTGCAATGATATATTATGATGTACCTTCTTCAGTAGATGCGTATGCTACATGTTTCATCAGGTGTGCATGTCTCATTCAGAGCATGCATCACTCACTTCTACTCCAACTGAGCATACAAAAAGAAAAGAAGACATCATTCAGCTTTCATGCTGAGAATGAGATCTCTGGCGTACATTTATAATTGAACATGTGCAGTGAAATGTGAACCACTAAAATGAATAACAGCTGGCATATATGTACCAATATATAATGACATAAAATATAATGGTACAAAACACATACTATTCATATACTGACTAAACATCACCTTCACACAGGTTGCTTAAAATGGGTATAAGGAAAAGGCTACTAAGACTAACTCCATCACTCACCATTGTCTGGTTGACCTAGACAAAATTACAATATGGCAACAGAAACAGTACTGTGGATACCTGATTTGGCTTTTTGACGAGTTTAAAATTCCAATCCCATTCTTCTCTCTTTTTCTATCATATATAGAAAATATTAGAATTATGCCTAACATGCCTTAATAGGCATTAACATTGGATGTGTTGTTAAGTATATACTAAATAATATGTTGTTATCTTCCACTATTAGCAGTATAAGTTCAAATAGCTTCTAGCACTATTTCCACTTAGAGCATGGATATTACTGCTATTTTCACATGGCCTCAGCCAAATTTTATGCATTTTCTTGTGGTATTGTGATTTTATTACTATTTAAATTCAGAAATCAAAAACAAATTCTTCATAGAAGAGGTACATTCAAATGATCGGATGCATCTTTTGAATATTTTTGAATAAATTAAAATTGTCATGTCGGTGGCAA
>NW_015515051.1:0-916 GCF_001515645.1 Sinocyclocheilus grahami | reverse complement strand
TGGGATACAATATCCACATAGATATCCACTCTGTTGTATTTTGCACATTTTGGCAGATGTAGTTCTGGGTGTTAACGTACACGCATACGGGAAATTTGCATAATATGCATATACATAGGGTGCGTCTCAATCTGCTCTATAGCTCCCGAGCTCATAAATCAGTATATCAGGCACTCGAATCTGGGCACTGGTAAGGACCCTGGCTCATTGGGACAGTGATACACAATTTCCAGCAACATGACTATGTACAACATCACCATACATTGGCCTAGATCGTCACCGCTGGTATTAATGAACAACTGGCAGGACCCATATTTTTTATATTATATATATATGTCCTTACAACATTTCAGCTGATTATAAATGTTAACTATATGTTCACTACATGTCTAGTAAAGTGTGTTTATGTGCACTGGAAGGACTCTGACTATTGAACTATAGGGAGCTGATTGAGACGCACCAAAACTATATACTACATAAATGGCAACACTAGCATAACAGCATTTCGAACATAACCTACTATGTTTTTGTAAAACACTCCAAGCATTGATATGCAATCAATGAATTGTCAATCTCAACATTTAACTAATGAATGTCTTTGTTATTCACTTATATTAACAGTTTGGTTGTGAGTTTAAATATTCAAGTAAATTGTATGACTTGGATGACTTCGATTTTGTGATTTGTCAAAGATGAAAATGTCTTGCACGTGTGGTTTTATGTATATTTGCATAGAGCCGATATATCAAGTAAATAAATTGCTTTATGCTACTGATTGTATTTATACTGTATGATGTGAAGGTTATAATGTACTTTGTATGCAAAGAATTAATGTAATCTATGGAATCATGTTCCTGTATACTTTATTGGCATATTTAATATCTATGCTGTGGTGGCAGTGAGATGAAATAAAAAA
>NW_015515050.1:4123-5545 GCF_001515645.1 Sinocyclocheilus grahami | reverse complement strand
TTATTTCTTGTAAAATCGTGTTAGAGCAACAGGAAGTCTTTTCAGAACATCTTTATGTAAAAGTCTTATGTGTTTTTAGGTGTTAGTAGTATCTTTCAACAAAGATATGTGTCTCTGATGATTGCATAAAAAACCCTATATAATATCAAAATGTGTAAATAAATGATGCTACATTTAATACATGTGCACATTTATTTGTGGCACAGGTGTCCAAATTAATTTTGAGGTCATTGTAAGGTGTTCAGGCAGGGTTATTGTCCTTAACTAAAATTAAAACCAAAAACATTATAATTGCTTGAAATAAGCATAAACTGAAATAAAATAAAATACAACACAGAGAGAAAATAAGGGTGGTTATGAGCAGCTGATTTAATGGATTCTTATTATTATATCAAATTCTATTAAATAATTCTAAGAACTCATGAACTCAATCCCATCTCCTTGCATTAGGTTGGTTAAAATGATCAGTGGTCTCCACTGGTTCAGATCTTAAAGATTGTGGTTGGCTGAACATGAGGGTTGGGTTGCTGCTCACTGGGTCTTCTGGGAAATTGGCACGCAGTGCACCATTAATATTCCCAATCGGACCCTCTTCTGGAACAGGCTGGACTTCATTCGGTGGCTCTTGGATGTGATCCATGTGAATCTCTCCATCCTGCTGTTTCAGGTGCTGGATGATCTCTCTGGAGAGGTAATGAGGGTCACCTGTGTGCTCATCTGAAAAACAGATGTATGAAATCAGCATTATGGACACTGAGAGGAACCACTGTAGGAATTATATCCAGATATGATTTTAAAGTCTATCTCAATCTCTAAAAGACTGCATTTTGATCATTTCAGGAACAAGACTTAAAAGCCTTTCATTAATTTGAATGAAATTCTGACCGTTGAGCAGGACGAGCCGGTAACGGTTCCGGCACTCTAGAGAATTTTCCAGAATTTGGCTGAGGGTTCTGTAGAACAACAGGACCTGCTGTTTTCGTTCTCTCTCTCCAAACCCTGCACTGCTCTCATGGGACATCTGATACAGTGTCAGCAGTGGTGTGGCATATTCCAGAACACAGCTAAATGCCTAGGAACAGGAACACAAAGAGAAGGTAAGACCGTGGATTTATTTTCGGTGCCACTACAGTTTTTTTAGCCACAAGGAGATGCTGTTTTGACAGCTAAATATTTGTGTTGCTGCATCCCAGTTTGCAAATTATCTATCTATCCCTGCTATTTCAATGCACTATTTCAATGCATACTTGAACACCAGTATGCCAGTGGTGCCTGGATGGTATAGTATTTCTGGTTGATTGTATAAGTATGTTTCTGTACTCACCAGGGTTATTACAGTTAACCAAAACCATGAAAAACATTTTTGTTAAAAAAAGGAAATATATATACAAACCCAATTCCAAAAAAGTTGGGACACTGTAC
>NW_015515050.1:0-1479 GCF_001515645.1 Sinocyclocheilus grahami | reverse complement strand
TTTTTTTTTTTTTAAAGTTCTTGATCATTTCCAGTATCAAAGGACTTCAATTACCAGTAATACAGTACCAGCATTAGCCCACCTCATTATTCTGGATGATCTTGTAGACACTGTTCTTGTAGCTGCGTTTCCGCACCCCTGCTGTGTCACGCTCCAGTTCTGGAAGGTTTTCTTGGAAGACTACATTAGTGTCCTCCTCTTCAGGTTTGAATGGAACTTTTGCGTTGAGTGGTAGAAGTATATGTAGACGTGGAGAACTCAGATTCTCCCTGGTGGAGGAATACTGGCTGACTTTGTTCTGTAAATCTGCAGGTGAAAGAACATAAAAGCAAAAATAGAAAGTGAGCAGAAGCTTTCACATGATCAGGTGGTTTTACAGCTCAGGGTCATCATTTAATCACACATTTGAAATGTGACTTCCTTTCTTCTGCAAGACACGCAATGAGAAATTATGATAATTGTGCACACTGCACACATCCATATGAAAGCATAAATTGATCATGGACTACCATGCTCCAAAAACCACCATAAAATTATAATATTTCTATGTATCTTTCTGCTTTAGGGGGTGTTCAAATGATACTGTTTTCGAATAAAGACAGAAAACTTTTTAATGCATTTTGGCCATTCATTTACACAACAATGGCAGTTTGGGGGGCCTGAAAACTGTTTTTCAAAATACTGTTATTGAACTACAAAGCAAATTTGTGAAAACGTGTATTACGTGTTCAGTCTATAGACATGCGCAAGTACTTGACAACCATAATACAGCATTTTTAGTTTTTTTGCAGGAAGGGGATCATTTTGACAATGCTGTCGTCTGTATGCGAAAGTTTTTAGTTCATTGTTGTCATGAAAACATTTCCTTAGTTCGCTTTCAAACAGTCTCTCCCATTGCATTAACATGCTTATGGGGAAACTCCTGTTTACTCTGATAATACAGACTGATTTGTTCACATTCGTGTAGCTGCACGAACCAATGGCGCTTCAACTTGCCAAAAGGGGAGGAGCCAACCTCTATATAAATCAGCTCTGAGCGCCATTTCGTCAGAATTTTTCTCCTTCAGCGACAAAGATCATCTCCTTGCTGATTCTGCAAGCAAGAAGCTGAAGAAGGAAGAAGGAAGAAGCTCAGCTCAGCCTGCTACTCACCAGCCGTAGAAGGAGCCCCCGGCAGCGGAAGGAGCAAGAAGCCTTCCTTGCGGCCATCTGGCACATCTAAGAACAAATTTCGGAGCAAATTTCCAGCAATGTTGCTGAAAATGTCACACCGCGAGTGTGGCTCGTGGGCATAGTGAGTGCGTCACCTGTCTGGGCAGCGCCCAAGCAGAAGCTGCACTCAATTAGATGGAATGCTCTCACTGCGAGAGCATGAGTCTCGCCCCTTAATGAAGGAGGTCCTCCCCACTCTGCTCTCCCATTTCTTCTCTCCCCTTTCAGTTCTACTTTCTGAGTATGAATTATCATATGCAGTAAAAA
>NW_015515049.1:0-5547 GCF_001515645.1 Sinocyclocheilus grahami | reverse complement strand
AAAAAGAAAAGGTGCGCTTCAAATACAGTCAATGTACCAAAAAATTTCACTCAAATGTCATCTTTAATTACATTTAAAGTAAGGAGGGGCTATCAGACAAAATATCCTTATATAATTCATACACTAGACGGCAATGTACAATAAATGTATATTGTATAGTGCATCATTTAGGACACAACTCCTGTTACTGTGTTAGACCATACTGTGAAGTTTTTAGTCAGATACATTTCAGTTTTTGTATCGTGGCTCCTTTTTCAGCAGGTTTTTTGACATATTTTCAGAAAGAGAGGAGCAATTTTTTTCTGTTGAACAGGAGAGAAATCACATATGGGATTTCTTTAACACCTAGAAAGCAATGAGATTAAATAGAGAGCAAATTGAGACTCTTGTTTACAGTATTGCTTCTGCTGGTTTTTCTCCAATAATCGCACATCTCAACAATTTTGCAAACTGTGCTCAGATTTGCCAAGATACTAAAATCTGCATTAAAAAGTCAAAAAATCTCAAAATCAACTCGAACTTTTTTCATCAAACTCTTAAAATCAAATAATCTAATCTGCTATCCACATTCAATTTGTCTTGCATGTCACTAATTTGACATGTTTGTTTCTTCGTGGGAACAGAGTTGGACAAATTGAGCATTACATCACTTGATCACCAACAGTGAATGGGTGCCATCAGAATGAGAGTCCAAACAGCTGATAAAAACATCACAATAATCCACAAGTAATCCACATTACTCCAGCCCATCAATTAACATCTTGCGAAGCAAAAAGCTATGTTTGTAAGAAACAAATCCAGCATTAGGAGTTAGGACCTTTTAACTTTAAACTGAACTGTCATTTCTGAGTCCATATCCAAATTAATGCTTCTTCCAGTGAAAAAGTTCATCCCCTGTTTTAGATCGTTTTCATCTGTGCATATTTCTCTCCTGAGATTTATTTCTTACAAACACACAACTTTTCGCTTCACAAGACGTTAATTGATGGACTGGAGTGGTGTGGATTACTTGTGGATTATTGTGATGTTTTTATCAGCTGTTTGGACTCTCATTCTGACGGCACCCATTCACTGCATTGGATCCATTGGTGAGCAACTGATGTAATCCTACATTTCTCATCATTTCGCAAAACTCTCTACATATTGGATGGCCTGAGGGTGAGTAAATTTTCAGCAAATTTTCATTTTTGTCTGAACTATACCTAGTTGTAACAGTACTAGTTAGCAGGGTTAGTAAGTCACTGTGATTCCCCTCAGCAGCTAGAGATAATTCTGGTAAAGTCTCAGTGGGGGTGGGAAGGAGACAGACACTAATTCCGTCTTTCCTAATCCTCCATTCTGCAAGTCTTCTACGGTCATTGACAGAGTCCAGTACAACACAAGCTAACAATTTTAGCTCTCTATCACACTCATAAACCCCTGAATATGGGAGAGGGATTGTCAGCACAGTGGTAATCGTGATTTAAATACATATCCATAAACCTGTGGAGACAACGGGAGAATGTAAGACAACCAAGACGGGACAGAAGTCAAGATGGGTGAAGCTCCAAAGGTACGTTTGTCACTTTCTCTGTGTTGGTATCACCACCTAGTATATTTGTGATCAGAAAGCCCAGAATAAACTATTCAATAATTGTCTTTGCTAGATACAGTCATTTACACATTAATTTAATGGACATGCAATTATACATTTGAAATGTAAGTTAATTTGGATTCAGCGTCTGACAAATGTGTAAGCATAGTATGTTCAGTAATCTGGATAAATGTTGTACTCTTAAGGTGTGAGTTCAATCTAGTCTGTTCTGGGATGATTAGTATCGTCTTATAGAAAGAAAGGGGCCTAAGCAATCAGCGATAGGTCACGTGACCCAGATAAATCTCATTACTATAAGCCTTAACCACATGAATGGGGCCTGGCAGACTGATCTGTGCATTACCCTGAGAAACTGCATCTGATAACGGTGCAATAGTCAACAATTGGAATGCTAACTTAAACTGCAGCTTTCTTAAATACATGCTTCCTATACATACATGCCTAGAGGAAATTTGCTAAAACAAAGCACCATTAGCTTAATCTGTGCTTGAGAAAATACTCCTGCATGCTAGTTTCCTTACTGTTTAAAGAAGTAGAACATTAGTATTATTGCATTTTTATTAGGCAATTTTGCATTTGATTTAAAAGTGTTATCTAGACAAGAATCACTATTATTACTCATACGGGGGCTAGGGATTTAAATAATCCAGTGTTATTTTAGTATGATTAAGAAACTTTATAGTTTTAATAATATTTTTGTTTATTCAAATTTTTGTTCAGGTTTTAGTAAATTTGTTGTTTTGTAAGTTTTATTAATTTCTTTCATTTTTTATTTATTATGACTACATAGCATTTATCAATTGTATCTCTTTATTTATTTTAGTACTTTAATAAGCTAAACAAAAATGATAGAAATGACTAGCTGAAATAAAAACCATTTGTTTTTAACAAGTTTAATTTTTTATGTTATTTCAGTTAAATGTCAACATTTGAGTAATAACCCTAAAATATACCTCTAAATAAATAATTGATCAAACCACACTTTTATAAGCAATAGATTTACATTTTTGGCTGGAAAATGCCGACACATTGACTCCCAGACCATTCCGGAAATGTTAGTTTGTGGCTTTAAATAATAAAATCTATCAAGAAGTGTTCCTAATAAGTAGCAACATAACAAGTATCATTAATAAACCATGGTGCTAGCGATGCAAAGATACCTCAAATGCGATGTAATTTGCTTTGAATAAAAGTCAAATGCATAAACGTGAATGTAAGAATGTTCCTAAAAACATTAGAAACTGTTAATGGTAAAAAGTTATAAAAATAACACAATTTAATCAGGTTCAAAACATTTCCTGTTGTTGTTGGCAAAAAGTAAACATTTTAACAATATAAACTTAGTATGCTTGAATAATGTGTGTGTTTGTGCTTTTTAGGGTTTGCTCTCTGTGATGCAGAAGCTAAAGGGATCCGCAGAGCTGGAGCTCAGGATAGTTCTGCTGGGTCTGGACAACGCTGGTAAAACCACACTGCTCAAGTGTCTCGCCTCGGAGGACGTGAACACCATCACACCAACACAGGTGAGTCTAAACAAAACCAGCCCTGCTGAAAAGCCCAACATGAGCCGGCAGGTTTAGCCTTGTGGAGATCTTCTAGTTTGCAGCTTATCCTGACCAAGAAATGCTCACTTAAACAAGAAGAGACCATCTGACTGGCATCAAGTTTTGAAACTACAGTATCCTAACTGAAATAGTACCTCATACGTTAGCGATTTGGAACACTTCTTTAAAAATAAAGGGTTCACAGCAATGCCTTAGAAGAACCATTTTTGGTTCTCAAAAGAACCTTCAAGCTCTTAAAATAACCTTTTTTTTTCTTAGTGTGATCATTAGTTATTTCATAAAGCAATATTTGGTAACACTTTATTTTGTGTCCTTGTTACACGTTACACGTACTTACTATTGTAATAATAAATTATGCATAATTACATGCCAGTAAAACTAAGCCGAACCCTAATTCTAACCCTAGTAAGTACATGTAGCTAATTAATATTACTCAGTACTTATATAATTACACTGTAAGGACACCTTAAAATAAAGTGTAACCCAATTTTTAATTGAGATATTAGTACATATAAGTGAATGTATAAGTGTTACCAATACTATTGTATCAAATTACATATTGTTTGATTTGCAAATGATACAAGTTATTTTGGGTGATGTTGACCAGTAAGATGTTTCCAGGGCTTTAACATCAAAAGCGTTGCCTCTCATGGGATGAAACTGAACGTGTGGGACATCGGCGGACAGAGAAAGATCCGTCCTTTTTGGAAAAAATACCTAGAAAACACAGATTTATTGGTGAGAAGCGACTGCATTCACGATACCGATTTTTTGTGTCAACTGTCACTATTTGCTATGCTAATAAACACGAGATGTTTGGTGGTTCATCTGCAGGTTTATGTCATAGACAGCGCTGACAAGAAGCGGTTTGAGGAAACAGGATTGGTAAGGCCGGAAATCACATGCAAATACAATTCCTAGAATCTTCCCACAGGACAAAGGTTGTTTCTTTGTTACTTGTATATGTTAGTGGTGAACTGTGTTCAATTACACAATAAAACATGGTACAACATATTAGCCTACAGTGGGGTCCAAAAGTCTGACACCTTATTGAAAATGTACAATTTCTGTCATTTAAACCCATAAATAAACATACAATTTTAGGATCTTGTACATTTTAAAGCAAAACAAGTTTAATCTAGGCTATCTATCTATGATGTAATCGGTGTAAACTGTAAACAGCTTGGCAACAACACATCACATAATGTTACATTTACAAGATAGAATGGCAGGATTTGACTACAGACTTGTGGAGGCCACTGAATATTGTGACCTAAATTTGAATGCTGGTGTTACATGCATGTCTGTAGGAGCTGTCAGAGCTGACAGATGAGGAAAATCTCGCAGGCGTTCCCATTCTCATCTTTGCGAATAAGCAGGATCTAGGTACGGCGTCTCTGGCCAGCGAGATCGCCGAGGGTTTGAACCTGCACACATACAGAGACCGAGTCTGGCAGATCCAGGCCTGTTCGGCGGTCACAGGAGAGGGTGTGCAGGTGAGGGACAGCAGGGTAACTAGTATCACAATGGTGGCCAAAATTATTAGAACACCAGTATTTTCACCAGCTAAAAATTAAGTCAGTTATTTCTATCTTTTGCTGCATAGTGTGTCAGTAGGAAATATCCGTTTACATTTCCAAACATTCATTTTTCAAAACAGAATTCATTGTTCTAATAATTTTGGCCACCACTGTATATCTAATTACATTATAGCAGCCTGAGGGGTGAAAACTGCATACCAGGTACAGCCATCATCTAAATCTTCCTATATTTTCTCGGTGTATTTTCAGGACGGTATGAATTGGATCTGTAACAACCTCGTCAACAGGAAGAAATGAACCTTTCTGCCATATAACACCTCGTCGACTGAACAAGCATATAACAACACCCGTGCGATAACAGCATGATTTCCATGTAATCAGTACAATAAGCTCAAAGGGCTCTAAAGGTGTTCGCATTTTCCTTTAAATATACTGTTTGTATGTAAAAGAATAATTGGTTTTATTTTTAAACACTTGCCTTTAGTGTCTCCGTTTAGTATTTTATGCACTCATTTTAAATTTTACAATTTGCATATACTGTGTATGAACTAGAGACAGAGTTTAGAAAAGCAATTAGAAATGGGGTGCATTCTACAGACAGACATCTCTCACAAACAATAATTGCATACTATTTTGTTTGAGTAGGCCTGTTTTCAAATAAATCATGGTATTGCACTGTACTTTCGAACTGGCTGTTGGCAATTAGTGGATCATCAGAGAAGATTTTGTCTTGGTGTCTGTTCTTGTTTTCCTTAGAATAGCAAATTAATCAAATAAATAAACACATTTACTGTACATATCAAAGTAACTTATTACCAGTGTTGGGGGTAACTCATTACAAGTAATG
>NW_015515048.1:4860-5548 GCF_001515645.1 Sinocyclocheilus grahami | reverse complement strand
AATTAAAATCAATCAAATATTTTATTTTTATATTTTCTGTTTTCATTTTAATTTTTGTTAAAGTTTTAGTAATATTGTTGTGTGTTTTTGTCAATTTTATTATTTTAGTTTTTATTAGTTTGTTAATTAGTACTTAAACTTACTTTAAGTTAGTTTCCGAGGCTGTTCAAGTTGAAGTATTAAAATAACCTAAACTAAATAAACTAAAAATGATGGACACAAGGTATAGCTAAAATGAAATAAATAAAATTAAAAATAAAATAACGAGTTACAAGCGCATAACACCTGCTATCATGGTCAAATAATAAATAAATAAAAATGACTGAAACTTCAACTAAAAATCAAATCAAACCTAAAACTTACCCTTTTTTATACATTTGATTTGATTTTAATCCTTTCATTTTAATTCTAGTTGTTTTATTTAATGTAAGAAATGGGAAACTAGCTAAAAGGTTTTTTTTAAATACTGTATTATAGTTAATGTAATTGCTCTTAAACACCAAGAGAAAAGGTTTTCAGACCACCCAGAAGATGTTTCACCCCACTGTAGTGCAATAAAGAGCTCAAAAGCTCCCTACAGAGTGAACACTTATTAGGGTCACTATGCACAGTGACATTTTGAAATAAACATGCATCCTTTGAGCTTTAAGGCAAGTTAACTGCACTTCCACCAACTCAAAAACTGACT
>NW_015515048.1:2573-3124 GCF_001515645.1 Sinocyclocheilus grahami | reverse complement strand
AACCTGTATTAATTTCTTTCTTGAGCTGGACACAAAAGAAGATATTTTGAAGAAAGTTCAACAGAAGAAAGAAACTCATTCAGGTTTAAAACAGCTTGAGAGTGAGTCAATGATGACAGAACATTCATGGGATCATAAGCAGGCAGTAAACAGTGTAAACGCATGTGAGGGAACAGTATATTAATCCCTGTAAGCTTCAATGATCCCTGCTGGGCCTCCACAGTCTTAAGAGATGTGTGTGATCGAGTCAAAACACACACAGGTACAGATAAAACACAAGCACACACAACTAATAAACCACGACTCTTCAACAATATATTCCACCAAAATGTGTTTGAATGAAGTGCATACAACCAGTCCGAGTTTTTCACAATTCTGCAATGTAAAATCAATAAAAGTCACCTTTTTTTTTTTTATTAATTTGCCATTTAATTGCAAGATAATCACAAAAAGCGCAGTATGACTTAGCGCAGCTTATGACACATTAGTATGATAAAGAAACACATATGGATAAGAAGTTGTTTTCTGGTTCTGACAATAAGCAGCAATGT
>NW_015515048.1:0-878 GCF_001515645.1 Sinocyclocheilus grahami | reverse complement strand
TCAGCTTTCAGATGATGTATACATCTCAATTTCAAAAAATTGACCTGTGCTCCAGGGTCACATATTGCATAAAGAGCTATATGAATAAATGTCACTTGAGTTTTGATTAAACAACACAAGGTTTAAAAAGCAATTAAATTGTCAATAGCTCATCTGCTACTCTTGTTAAAAGTTACGCAACACCTGACACCAACAAATGAACGCACCTGCAGCTGTTTGATGGTGTCGCCTCCCTTCCCGATGACCAGGCCGACTTTACTGGCCGGGATCAGGATCTCTTGGATAGCGCTGTTCCCGTCCATCTGAGTGTGGAAGCCCGGTCCGTTCCGACACCGGTCCACGATCTGCCCCAAAAACCGCTTGGCCTGCCTGATGAACACGAACGCTCATTCAGTGCATTCGTAAACTCTGACAGCATATAAGAGAGAATCTGAAAGCTCAAGGGTTAAACATTCTTACTCGATGCTTTCTGGGGTCCCAGTCAGGGTGCAAGGCCTGTCCATCATGCCTCCACTGTCTGCGGGGGGGGACACGACACATAACTGCAAGCTAGGCATGTAACGATTCACTCAACTCACGATTAATTTTTTTTACAAAATGAGATTTAAGACAAATTATAAATTAAATGTGTCCTTTTATTATTGCTTGGACAAAATGCTGCACGTTTCTTTGTGAAATTGATCACAATTGAATATAGCACTTGTATATTATTGCTCTTTTGTTGGTTTTGATTGCTGCCATTTGTTAATCGCTTTGGATAAAAGCATCTGCTAAATAACAAAATGTAAAAAACTAAACTAAATAGAAATTTTAAAACAAGCCCCAGATCAAATAAGTGACACAAATAAAATAAATCTCTTCATATAAACAAACTAAGG
>NW_015515047.1:4737-5549 GCF_001515645.1 Sinocyclocheilus grahami | reverse complement strand
ATTTGTTTCTGTGGCTGAATATATTGTATGTCATGAGTGATTAGGAACATCAAGCCTTTTTAATCTTGAAATAAGTTAATTATTATCATTAGCTTGTCTGATTAATTTTGAATGAATTAGAGATGATTAGAGGCTTTTAATGTTCACGTGTTGATTCAATTAACCTAGAGACATTTTACGAAACAGTGCAGATCGTTTCGTTATGAGGAGGAACTTGTCTTTTGCCAGGGGGTCCCTTAGGGGGCGAATGAGAGGGGCTGTGCTCTACAGTGAACTCAACAGTTCGGCAAAAGTGGGCAGTGTCTGATTAGCCTTCCTCTAACCATCAAAAACGGTTACATTCCATATCTGTCGGGATGCCAGACGTTCCTCCTCATAAACGCCACAGACGAAGGTTTACTTGGCATTAGTGTTAGCCTACTGTATTTTCAGGATGAACGAGGGAAGAGTCTTTTGAATGAGTGCGGTACACTGTAACAACTAATCCTCTCCCTGTAGACATTACTGTAATGTGCCTTCTCATTCAAATGTCTCTTGACAAATGCCTTGTCTAAATCACTTTCCCTAATAACGCAGCGGTATGATAGATCTTATAGAGATTTTCTTGTGTATTGGGGCAAAGACAGTAAACACTGTATTTTTCACCAATACCTTTTATATATTTGCAAAATTCAAGTCTTTTTATTTAAACTTTTTATTGTATTAATTGTGCATGTATTATATACAGCTGTTTATATAGTTGATCTAACAAAGAAATGTCTAGCTCACAATTCACTCCAAATTCAAAAGATCTATCTATCTATCTATCTATC
>NW_015515047.1:0-630 GCF_001515645.1 Sinocyclocheilus grahami | reverse complement strand
TGTGGGCAGTGCCTCCACTGGGATTGGCAGCCTACCAGAGCCCAGGGAGGACAGAGAGTCTCGCACACCTTTACCCCAGCACTTAGCCACACCGTCCCACAGTGGGATCACAGCCAACAGGTAAACGTGTGTGCATTAGCTCTTCCTGCAAAATGTGTTCTTAGAAAAATCTTTTGAGTGAAGTTATTGACAAACTATATGTTTGTATTTTAGGCACCCTGTAAAACAGGACTCGGTTGAGTCTCAGCTAAAGCGAATGGATGCTACCAGAGTGGATGCTGATGATATCATTGAGACAATCCTACAGGGTCAAGACTTCAGCCGCAGCATACTGGACTCTAGTAATGAAGGTACTATTAGAAAGCACTTTGATGCATGTAGCATTTACAGTCCAGATGTTTAAAAATCCTGTTAAAAAGCCATATCATGTAAAAACGGATTTTACCCAGTCACTTAACATAGCAGAGTTTGATGCATTATGAAGACATACACTATTGTTCAAAGGTTTGGGTTTGTAAAGATTTTTAAATATTTTTGAAAGAAGTCTCTTATACTCACCATGGCTGCATTTATTGGATCAAAGATACAGTGAAATATTATTACAATTTAAAATAGCAGTTGTAAGGATCC
>NW_015515046.1:5239-5549 GCF_001515645.1 Sinocyclocheilus grahami | reverse complement strand
GGACAGCAATTGTGAGTGAATTTTCTGTCATCTTTGCAGGACTGTAAAATGAAGAGTGAACAAAGTAACATATCTTTAGCAACAGTGTTAAAGTGAACAGCACATAACGGACACAATACCGGTATAAACATAAATATCTATCGGTACAATATGTGTCACATGGTTATCAAATTTGAATGGCATTCAAAAAGCTCAGTTTTCACAGGACAAAAACAGCATATCGGTGAGAACAGAAGACCAAAACAGAGAGAAAAAGATGTTTCAAATGAAAATGTATTAGTGTGGACAAGGCCTGTGGCTTCGAAACTAT
>NW_015515046.1:0-452 GCF_001515645.1 Sinocyclocheilus grahami | reverse complement strand
TAAATGCAGAGCACTAATTCCAAGTATGGGTCTCCATACTTGACCACATGTCACGTCACTTATCTGACTGCCATCAATTCGTAGCTGTGAATGAAGAGGTATCACATTGATCACAAGTGCAGTATGGAGTACCTCAAGGCTCATTACTAGGGCCATTACTTTTCACGCTTTACATGTTACCCTTGGGAGATATCAGGAAACACGGTGTTAGCTTTCACTGTTATGCTGATGATACTCAGCTCTATATTTCTTTCAAGAAACTATTCTTCGTCATCAGTTAGGAACCTAGGTGTGCTATTTGATAGCAATCTTTCCTTTGAAAGCCACGTTTCTAACATTTGTAAAACTGCATTTTCCATCTCAAAATATATCTAAATTATGACCTATGCTCTCAATGTCAAATGCATAAATGTTAATTCATGCGTTCATGACCTCAAGGATAGATTATTGTA
>NW_015515045.1:1006-1883 GCF_001515645.1 Sinocyclocheilus grahami | reverse complement strand
ATTTAAGGGGGTCTGAATACTTTCCGTAGCCACTGTATATATATACTGTATATATGTAATAAGAATATTACAGTTTGCTTCCATAATCAGTTGCAAAAACTTGAAGCAAGGTGTCTATCTGTTTTGTATTTAGAAAGATGCTTGATTTTTGGGAAATGATTTCAGATTCTTGTTTTAGGATTATTATGTGTGTGTGTGTTTTTCTGACTGTGAGCAAGTGACTGTGGACTGAAGTTGTGTCTGGTTTGGGAGCAGGTTGGCTTTCCGAATGCAGGCAAGTCGTCTTTGTTGCGTGCAATCTCTAATGCGCGGCCGGCTGTGGCGGCGTACCCCTTCACCACGCTCAAACCTCACGTGGGCATCGTCACATACAGAGACCACCAGCAGCTGGCAGGTGTGTGTGTCTGAGAGTGTGTGAGAGAGAGTGTGTGTGCGTGAGAGAGAGAGAGAGAGAGAGTGTGTGTGTGTCAGAGAGTGTGTGTGTGTGTCAGAGAGTGTGTGTGTGTCAGAGAGTGTGTGTGTGTGTGTCAGAGAGTGTGTGTGTGTGTCAGAGAGTGTGTGTGTGTGTCAGAGAGTGTGTGTGTGTGTCAGAGAGTGTGTGTGAGAGTGTGTGTGTGTGTGAGAGTGTGTGTGTGTGTGTGTGAGAGTGTGTGTGTGTCTGAGAGTGTGTGTGTGTGTGTGTGTGAGAGTCTTGTGTGTGTGTGTGAGAGTCTTGAGTGTGTGTCTGAGAGTCTTGAGTGTGTGTCTGAGAGTCTGAGTGTGTGTCTGAGAGTGTGTTTTTGTGTGTGTGAGTGTGTGTGTCTGAGAGAGTGTGTGTGTGTGATAGTGTGTGTGTGTGTGTGTGTGTCTTGGGGTTGGGGGGGGGGCGGGGGGGGGG
>NW_015515045.1:0-746 GCF_001515645.1 Sinocyclocheilus grahami | reverse complement strand
GTGTGTGTGTGTGTGTGTGTGTGTGAGAGTGTGTGTGTGTGTGTGTGTGTCAGAGTGCATGTGTGTGTGTGTCTGAGAGTGCGCGTGTGTGTGTGAGAGTGCATGTGTGTGTGTCTGAGAGTGTGTGTGTGTGTCTGAGAGAGTGTGTGTGTGTGTGTCTGAGAGTGTGTGTGTCTGAGAGTGAGTGTGTGTGTGTGTGTGTCTGAGAGGTTGTGTGTGTGTCTGAAAGGTTGTGTGTGTGTCTGAGAGGTTGTGTGTGTGTCTGAGAGGTTGTGTGTGTGTCTGAGAGGTTGTGTGTGTGTGTCTGAGAGTGTGTGTGTCTGAGAGTGAGTGTGTGTGTGTGTGTGTGTCTGAGAGGTTGTGTGTGTGTGTCTGAGAGTGTGTGTGTCTGAGAGTGTGCGTGTGTGTGTCTGAGAGTGCGTGCGTGTGTGTGTCTGAGAGTGCGTGCGTGTGTGTGTCTGAGAGTGCGTGCGTGTGTGTGTCTGAGAGTGCGTGCGTGTGTGTGTCTGAGAGTGCGTGCGTGTGTGTGTCTGAGAGTGCGTGCGTGTGTGTGTCTGAGAGTGCGTGTGTGTGTGTGTCTGAGAGTGCGTGTGTGTGTGTCTGAGAGTGCGTGTGTGTGTGTGTGTGTGAGTGGGTGTGTGGGTGTGTGTGTGTGTGAGAGTGTGTGTGAGAGTGTGTGTGAGAGTGTGTGTGAGAGTGTGTGTGAGTGTGTGCGTGTGTGTGAGTGTGTGTGAGTGAGTGCGTGT
>NW_015515044.1:4817-5552 GCF_001515645.1 Sinocyclocheilus grahami | reverse complement strand
TGTGTGTGCGTGTGTGTGTGTGCGTGTGTGTGCGTGCGTGTGTGTGTGCATGCATCTGTGTGTGTGTGTGTGCGTGTGTGTGTGTGTGTGTGATGGTGGTTGGGGGAGGGAAGTGCTTGTCGTTGGTTTCTGGGTGTGGTTTGTTGTGACCGTTTCACTCACATATATGTGCTAGACATGTTAATGGTCCTAAAGAGAGACTTTTCTTAATGCAAAAAGTCTGTTTTTAATATTTTGCTTAATCTTTTTAGTTTTTTTTTTTTTTACATTTTGGGCCATTTTGGTAGATATTCAGTGGATGAATGTAAATAAATAGCTTTTTATGGCATACAGATAATATAATGTATTATCTGTAAGATAATATAATGGCATATAATGTTTTAAATCTGATATTTTAAGATCAGTTTTTATTAAAAGATGATTGTTGGATCGGAATAGAACATCAAGACATTTGGGTTTCTAAGCAGACATAGATGCTTGTGTGTTTATTGTGTTCAATGCTCAAGGCGAACTGGTTCAACCAGAAGCTCAAACCTATGTGCAGCAAAAGGGATGTGTTTTTAGGACTGCGCTTCATGTTAAATCAGACTGTGATTCTAGAAAAGTAGCTAGAAAAGATGTGTGGAGAAGATTCTTCTGTAGTATTTGTTGACTCCCTCAGGATAGACGCGTTGAAACATGTTGAAGCACTGAAAACTGACAGCACCGTTTGAGTGAATCTCACAAAAACTTCTT
>NW_015515044.1:0-679 GCF_001515645.1 Sinocyclocheilus grahami | reverse complement strand
TATATATATATATATGTATTAGTTATTCAGAGATTTCTTAGTGGGTAAAATACTGTGCCAAATAATGACCAGGTGGGTGGTTTAAACTCTTGATAACCAGTTATGTCTGTATAAATCAAGCTGTGATCAGTTACAGGTTACAGACAGCCTTTGATAGTTAGCCTTTTAAGCTGTATTTATGCCATTTTAAAAACTTTTTACTAGCTGGCATGTAAATATGTAATTTAAATGTTTGATTTCTTTTCATTGTTTTTGACAACTATTAATAAAGTCATTTTTAATGGCATAATAAATGTCACCATACATTTACTAGTATAGGCTATTAAGTGTTTGTGGTTTCGGAAAGGATGTCAGTAAAATCCACAAAACGCTATTAAAACCAGTTTCTTTAATTTTAATTGAATTGCCTTTCATTTTAGCCATCAAAACAACGCCTGGGTGTCACAAAATTTACCGTTTCATTTAGTGATGCACCTAATTTCGGCAACCGGAAATTAACATGTATACTGTCGAATTCGATCTTCATAGTAAATCAAATGTGTTACTTTTGATATGAAACCAAGTCTGAGCTTTAAAATTCTCGACTTCATAAAGAAAATTGAACAATAAATGCCGTTTTGGCGTGCTTTAAAGGGGTCATATGATGTTTTTTTTTTAAAGATCATTATTTTGTGTATTT
>NW_015515043.1:4083-5552 GCF_001515645.1 Sinocyclocheilus grahami | reverse complement strand
TTTCCTGTGTTATATTGATATATATATATATATATATATATATATACTGTATATGACCTATTGGACATTGGGGCTCTTCCCTCATTTTCAAATACCCAGTGGTCTTTAGTTTACTTCACAACCATCATATATTACTGGCTAATAATAGTCTGTGGCAGAAGAGCATTGATTAACATTTGCATGTACCTGCTAATTAGAGTAAATAATTAATTTGACATCCTCAGAATACAGGTATACTAGTGACACATTATATTGCCATTCCAGATTTATTTTTTGGCATTTATGTGCTGCCCATGAGCTCAGATGTATTTGTGAATTTTAAGCTACTTGTAATTTATTGCACTAGTATTATAAAACAAGTGGTTTCTGAAAACAACACATAACATGTGACATGTACATTTAGTGTAATATATGCACTGCCAGAGGAGGCTGGGCTCCCACATGCAGCTCATACAGAGAATGCTTCCTCCCAAAGACTTTCTCCCTTTTCACCTCAACATCTTTTTGAGTTTTTCCCCCCTTTGTCATAGTCACCTTAAACTTGCTCACTCTGGGATTTGAAAAGATCTATGTTCTGTAAAGCTGCTGTGAAACAATATGTGAGTGTGAAAAGTGCTATAAAAATCGACATGTTCCTGAATCAAAGCCTTTTGTTCCTGGAACAACATTCCTATCAATCAATAAGACTGTAGGTTAAAGGTAGTGGTTGGTTCTTATCAGTCATATCATATCAGTTTAGGGGTAGCTAAAGTTTAGGGTTGGGGAAAGTGGAAAGGATATTCATTTATATTTGTATCAGTGTTTGAATTTGTGGAAGCTCTGAATTAAGCTGTCTTTGAGTGCATTTTAATTTATTTTTGATATATTATCAAAATATGATCATGTTTTTTTGCCAAAAGTTAAACAAGGGAGTAAAAAGGAATAGCCAGAGAAAACATGTCAGTCTGTTTCTGTGATGTTAGATTATTGACCACACATCAGTGGAGTTTGGGCAAAAGAGATCCTAGCTGAGCGTTGTGTTATTGAATTATTGTTTGCTGCTTTTCTTGCCTCAAGCTGTTTGCTTACTCATGAATGAGAACTTCAATAGCGTGAGTAATTGCACTTGGGGGTATTAATGCATCTGGATGAGCAATTATATTGGAAACTAATGTGTTGATCAATAGAACTGACTGTTGAGCGCTGTGTGCTCTGCTGAAACAATCCAACCAATTCGTAATGATTCATTGTGGCTTTGCTGCAGTGGTAGTGATATTCGAAATGGAGGAAATAAAATATGCTCTCAGAGAACCGAGACATGGGAAAAATCCCGCTTTCTATGTTGGTTTGGCATTCATTGCAGGTGGTTTGGCACCCTAATTTGGAATCATGTGTAGACAAATGATCTCATATGGTTAAATACATGCATATGCATTTTTCATCATGGACCAAAAGGCTATGAAGCAGCAGTTAGTGATCAGTGTGTGACT
>NW_015515043.1:1764-2459 GCF_001515645.1 Sinocyclocheilus grahami | reverse complement strand
AAAATTTACCCTTACGACTGGTTTTGTGGTCCAGGGTCACAAATAAGAAATGCTAACTTACATTCATACACAGAAATAGAAAATTACATTTTATTTTCATATTAATATGGTAATCATGTTTTGATTAAGTGTGATACATTTTTAAAACAATAATAACATGGGGTTTCACATCATAATGGTTAGTGTTTATTTATTTATTTTTAACATGACCTAAACGGTGTATTGGCAATCAGCACCTAAAAACTGAACTATTAGTTTTCTAACATATGTTAGTATTCAACAAGCTTACAAGCAATAATTAACAATTGTGTCAGTTTTTCCCTTAATATGCATGCGTCTCTCTGCTGGTATGAGTGTGTTCCTGTCTGTCTTTAAGAAGCTCCTGCTGAGAATAATTACTGATAAGAAACATTCGGTCTGTCAGCCATCCATCCTTTTAATTGAAACACAGTGCTTGGAAGCTATCACTTATTATTTTACTGCCAAAGGGCTTTACTAAAGCCCCATTGCTATGATCACTTCGAGAGCATTTGGAAATTAATTTAGCAAATAAACAAAGATGTCATAAAACAATTAACGTTGCCTGGCTGGCTCTGTAATTAGAAAACACCTAAAATAAGAGTTTGGGCACTTCAGAAAATTGATAGTACTGCACGTTTCTCTCATTCTGAAAGTAAAAACAGCTTGGGTGTTCA
>NW_015515043.1:0-365 GCF_001515645.1 Sinocyclocheilus grahami | reverse complement strand
GAACATATATCTTGTATTAGTAGCAGAAAATGATTTGAATATACAATAAAATGTTACAATATAAGCTTCTGTTACTATATTGTACTATATTGTATTAAAATTCAAAGTTTAAAATGCATCATCTTGGAAAAAATAGCTTCACATTCAGCATTATTTGTCTGAATGATGCGTGTATTTTATTTCCTGATTGAGAAATATCTATTTCAGGCTCTTTGAGTCTGCAAATTTTATGCATTTTAAGAGTAAAGTGTTATGTATTTGTTGCTGAATTAATTATTAAATTAACCAACGTTTAAAGGTGACATATTATGCCCCTTTTCACAATATGTAATATACGTCTCTGGTGTCCCCAGAATGTGTCTGTG
>NW_015515042.1:4865-5553 GCF_001515645.1 Sinocyclocheilus grahami | reverse complement strand
GTTTTTTTAGTATTTCCATGCTTTATCTGAGAGTCACATCAGTTCCCTTGTTGCATTCTGTTTCTAAGGAGGACTAGAATATGGAGCTGTTATGGAGAAAACAAATTGTTGAAATATAGATAACATGCTCCTCATAAATGGCCTCAAGAGCAAACACCTATGGATGTTGCCAACAATACTCTGTAATGAGCTGCTGTTTGGGTGTGTTTGGTGGTTTGAAGAGCCTTGGCAAATAAACTAGGGGGGAAGATGATGACGGAGCAGAGGGATGTATGGGGGGGGGGGCTGTTTCAGCCGCTCTGAAGAGGACTTTGCCCAGATGGATTGTGCTCGACAGAATGTCATGGATATAATTCACACAGGCAGCTTAATCAGGGTGTTTCCAGGAAACAACCTGCAAAAGAGAGGCAGCAATTGTTTGGTGGCCTCTGACCCCAGGGCCCATTATAGATTGTCATAAATTCTTTTTGCCCATTTTATATGGTGGGGGTTTTAGGATTTGGGTCTAGGTTTTGCAGAAGCTATTCTATAAGGGCCACCCAGTGCTTAATACGTCAGTGGGAGAGATATGGATCTGCTAGAACAAAATGAGCCACAAACAATATTTCACATTTCTACAGCCAATGCTTCTCATTTAAAACCAGAGAAGAATGAGAATAAGAATGAAAAATAATATGGTTAATTTGTG
>NW_015515042.1:0-893 GCF_001515645.1 Sinocyclocheilus grahami | reverse complement strand
AATTGACTGAGATTAAGATGTTCACCAGCATAACTCTAAAGTTTGCACATATCGTTGCTTGTGTGATATCCTTGTGTGATATTGTGTGATATCCATTGGCTTCATGGTTTTAAACAGAAATATTCTTTCTTCCACGGGTCCTTAACTGTTTACAGCAGGAAACAGTTTTCTAGGAAAAACTCCAGTTCTTTAATTAATTAAAATGGAAATCTACTTCAGCATTGCTGAAAATGCCCTTAAAGTTTCAATGATTCATGTTAGTGTCCATAAAACCACTTTTTAATGTCTGTAGTGGTGAATATGGAGGCATTATTATCCCGGAATATGTAATAATTACAAGAAAAGAATGTTTTTAGAATATGATGCAGCTGGCCCAGTAAAATGACCTCACCCTGTAAATGTATATGGGTCTTTCCTAGAGCAGCCCTGCTATAAATTCCAGCGTTATAAAGTTCTTTTCTTTTTTGTTAAAATGAGGTCATGGGGTTGGTGTTACTCTCCTGTTGTTATAAGGCTGTGTTATGTGACATTTGGCCTCTGATGTGTGAATCTATTGCTAGGATGTGATAATAGTTGACATTTGACCTCTTTTCCTTGTCATTATTTCTGATAGTTTCTCTTGACACAGCGCAGAATTTATCAGCATTTTTTACTTGCATAGTGACTATTTGGCTTGCTTTATAGTTGTGGTTTACATATTGCTCATGTATATTTCAGTTGTTCTGTTTGTTCTGTATCTCATGCAGAGAAAATTAATTCTGATCTCAGGATCTGACCCGAGGATGACAATCTTACTAACAGTTTACAAAGACAAAGTAATATTAGTGTTTTGTAATATTGCTTAACAGCAGTTTTAAGTTGAGAGCAGAGCTTTGAATTAAGATAACGATTTT
>NW_015515041.1:4612-5553 GCF_001515645.1 Sinocyclocheilus grahami | reverse complement strand
AAGGGAAGGTAAATGTTCATTGAGGCCTGGGTTAATCTTCTCCTTTCTCTGATCCAGCCTCCTGCTGAGGAACCCGTACTTCACCTTTTATCTTTTCATCCTATATTCATTTATGTGGAATTAAGCTTATGTGTGTATTAATGCACGTTTGAATGAAATGTGGTGGTCTGAGTTGGCTAATATCCAAACGAGAGTGCTGGACCTGTTGCTGGGGGAAACAGGCTTTTTTGTCTTTAAAACATTGATTTCTCAGTGTTTTTACCAACATGTGGTCTCTCAGGGAAGATGTTAGCTCTCAGATTTCATATTTTATTTAATATTAGAGGTGAATAAACAGTTGTTTTCCTGAAATATCACAGTTTGGTTTGTTTTCAATAGAATCAGAAAGAAAGCAGATGGACATCTGAAATGTTTACCACATGGTTGCTGTATCCTTTACTGTGACCTTGCTTATGATGGAGGGGATGGTATTTTCTTCATGGTTGATGTGATGGGCCAGTAGCTGTCAGATCACTGGAGGACATCAGGGAACGCATGTCTGTCTTTATGCCACAGCTGTTGTCTGTATCAGCGAGGGGTCACTGTCAGCCAGTATGGGGTTCTGGCATTTCAAGCCTGACGGAACTTTAGACCAAACTGGTTGATCTATCATGCTGAAGAAGAAACACATGTGCTTTGTTCATTGGCCTTTACTGCCCAAGCTCATCAAAATCTGGCGGTCCAGTTCAGACTCATATAATTTTTCAGGTCACAGTGGCGCGATATGTATTGACGGAACAGTTTTCTCTGCACTTGGTAGATGAACTTCTCTGTGCTGCACCGTGATGTCAGATTAATGCATCTTTCAACATCTAACTGTGGTTTTAATGGGTCATGTAACTGTGACCACACAGTGCACATCTGAATTCAGTAGATATTTAGTTCGTTCAAACCGATATGTT
>NW_015515041.1:0-430 GCF_001515645.1 Sinocyclocheilus grahami | reverse complement strand
GTTGTAAACTGAATAACAGCTCTGAACGATTCACTGACGAGCGAGTTCGAGGCCGTTTCCGTAAATCTTTTTTTGACAGACTTATTAAAAGAACCGATTCATAAGTCATTTGCTCATGAATCGGACATCGTGACTCGCTTTGCATAGGAAACTCTTGCACGCGCTCTAACTGAAACCGAATAGGGACGGACACAGCGAGTTTTCCAGACTGTAGATTTTAGTTTACTGATGCACATTTTTATTTTAATCGCATTGTGGAGCCAATATGCTGCGTAATGAAATACGTTATTTCGAATAGATATTAATCAAAAATAGAAGCATTTCTCTGGTGATCTCAGACCCTACCTTTGAGCTGATATTAAATGGTGAAATACAACGATTATGAACATACACTCTAAAAAATGCTGGGTTAAATTCAACCCAGTGCTGG
>NW_015515040.1:4572-5554 GCF_001515645.1 Sinocyclocheilus grahami | reverse complement strand
GTGAGAGTGTGTGTTCACTGACCGTGTGTGTTTGTGCTCTCAGTGCAGTGTGCAGCTGAACAGACGGGCTCTGTGTGATCTGTGTATCTCGGAGCCGCGCTCGTTCAAGGCTCTGGCCGCTCTGGCCTGTGCTCGCCGGACTGAGGGCCTCAGAGCTGCGCTGGGCGACGGCAGCCACCCGCCGGGGGTCTTCTCACGCGTCACGCAGCCAATCACAGCACAGCACGGCTGACCGTGTGACCCCGTCTGGATCTCTTCCTGTAAATAAGTGTTGTCTGTGGATATCAATAAAACATTTTCCTGTTCAAATGCTGCTGTGTTGTGTTCATAATCATAACCATGTCTTGTTTCAGTCACACTGCATGCATTACAGATAGTTCGGCAGCAGATTCACGGTAATAAACAGAAGAAGAGCAGTGAATGCTGTCGCACTCGTCAGTTCTAGAACGACAGCCTAAAGCTCGTGTCTCTGTTCTGAAAGATGACATATTGATCAGGAGAAATGTGTGCATATGAGTGCAAATCTATCTTTAACTGCGATCTGAGCATATGTAGTGATTAATCTACAGCTCTACATGAATATATCACAGCACTGGTCTAACAAATCCTTTCATGTTTGGAGGCTCGACTGATCAAATTACAACAAAATACTGCTTTATTTTACTAGCATTAGCAATTATTATATACAATCATTTTTATTCGTTTTTTCAAAGAACACGTCTAATTTTTATTTCAGTTCTAGTTTTATTAATTCTGTTTAGTATTCGCCAAAATCAGAAACGTTTGCTTTGAAATGAAACAAGTCCAGGTTTTTGTGTTATATTTTATTCAAGTAACAAACATGTTTTAGTTGTAGTGTACAGTAATAATATTTTAATGTTTTATTAATCCAGTGCCACAAGAACGAGCTGTTATCCACAGGATCATATTAACATATTAACATTAGCTAGCAGAGAAAGAGAAGAAGAAGAAGAAGAAGAAG
>NW_015515040.1:0-361 GCF_001515645.1 Sinocyclocheilus grahami | reverse complement strand
GATCATGTCCAGATCGCCACACCGAGTCCAGATCATGTCCAGATCACCACTGAGTCCAGATCATGTCCAGAATATCACACTGAGTCCAGATCATGTCCAGATCACCACACCGAGTCCAGATCACCACACAGAGTCCAGATCATGTCCAGATCACCACACAGAGTCCAGATCACCACACTGAGAGCAGCTGCGGTCAGTCAGAAAGAGAAACGATGCTGCAGATGATGAATGGCTTCACAGAGGCAGAATTATGAGAGAGAAACTCTAGATTTTCTATTTATGGGATAGTTAAAAATTAGCCCATGATTTACTCGCACTCAAGCCATCCTAGGTGTACATGACTTTCTTCTTTCAGACGAAT
>NW_015515039.1:4070-5554 GCF_001515645.1 Sinocyclocheilus grahami | reverse complement strand
ATTCTTCAAGTACGAGAACTTTTACATTTCTTTTCATGTTTTTAAAGCATTTTTTCCCCCGTTTCATTTGCCAGAATGTCAGAATCCCCCACCCAGTCTTTTTAACTGCAGCTCTATGATAAATAGATAAAAAGCTTACATCTTTCGAGGTATATTTTGCATTTTATATATTTACGCTATTGGCTATTTTAAAAAGGGGTGGGGCTGCTTGATATGTCCCGCCCTGTCTTCCTGTTTCAGTTCAAATGACACCAACACAGAGTAACGCTGCGTGTTTCTAAGCATTTCAGGGGACCTTTAAAGGTAATGTTCTCTGCAAAATTGAGCAAAAACATAATATTGTTGTATAAAATCACATTTAACTTAAACTCGTGATATTCGGGACAAAATGAGCACTCGTTTGATAGCCTGCTGCTCTTGCTGCTCGTGTGATATCACTTATGGTATGATAGGCCTATAAATTAAATATGAGACAAAATAACTCATACAGGGGCATTTTTTGCACCAATATCTTGAATTTTAGGGCATAACTGCATTTATGGAGTTGTTGCCCCTGCATCATATTTGTCAACAGTATGAAATGTAAGATGACGTACAGGTTTGGGGGCGGGGCCAGTGCGTTCATTTTAATCGCGTTATTTTTTCATAACTAATTAAGTTTATCTCTATGTAAAATAAATCATTTATACTTAATATTTAATACAAATTATTTAATGTTTAATTATTTAATAATTGTTTATTTATTTATTTAATATTCAATAACTAGATTTTCTACAGTTGATTTCATTTGGAAACAAAACGTTTCTTTTCATTTTCATAAACTTGAAAGATGGTTTATCCAACCATTAAAAAAAAAAATTTTAATCCAAAAGGTTGATCAAGGGCATAATCAAATCTCTCATTACTGGATATGTGGGGAAAAAAATGTAAAGTACATAAAACACAGTTTGAAAGAAACCTAATTGAAGAATCACTTTAAAACAAGTTGATTTGAGAATCAAAGCTTTTTAGTCTCTCCAACCTTTCTTCATGTCTCTGAAAGGAGGGTTGCTGAAGCAGTATGGACACACAGGGTAGCTTTTGCCACGGGACCCCGAGGTCCACAGCACCAGCTCAAACTCATCCAGAGGACACTTGAGCTCCTTGTACAGCTTAATGGCTCCATTCTGAGGCAAACTGTAGGTCTCGTCACAGTGAGAGCAGTGCAGGCGACTGGGTTTGGCCTGGGGGTGATTAAAAAAGACAGTTACTTTATATTTGACACTACATCATGATAAAGCTGTAAAAAGCAATCTGGGTATCATCTGACTCATCTTTTTGCAGTTGTAGAATTCGTTTTATGTGCATTTATTGGAACATAATATTTAATACTTATGAAAATATATTTTAATAATAATTATTATTATTTTAGAGCTTTTTTTAGATGTTGCATTTGAGCAGACTTTTTAGTAAATAACGCTTCTCCATGTTAAAATTCATAATTG
>NW_015515039.1:0-1043 GCF_001515645.1 Sinocyclocheilus grahami | reverse complement strand
AATGACAGAATTTTCATTTTTGGGTGAACTAACCCTTTAAAATATCCCTTTATCCCTTATATATATATATATATAATAGTATATAATGAATAATGACATATGAAACACTTTTCATAAATCATTGTGCTGTGAAATCTGCATGCGTTTGAGACTTGTAATTAATTTTGCAGTATTTTAGACACACTGCATCCAAAAAGTTACAACAATGGTGAACAAACACTGTGACCAAACACTAACATTGGAAGTGCACATCAGGGAAAAATTGTATAAAATGACCCGTTTAAATTTACTCTTTTCTGTGAACTGCTGTGAAGGTTGTCAGCACTAATAAAACTGATCGTACCGACGCCGTGTTTCTCCATGAGTGTGATGAGTTCGGCCTCAGTCAGGTAGTCTGGTGGATTGGTCTGTTTCTCCAGTAGTTTGATCTCATCCACTGTAAATGTGTCCCCTCTCTCACACACCGGCAAAGCCTCTTCCTGTGCAATACCCTGCCAGGGCATCACCTCAGTGTAGCCTGTTTGCAAGAAATATTAATAAGCATCATCTCTCCACTAGAATATAATATAAAAATGGCTAAAATAAAAAATAAACATTAATAAAGCTCATCTGAAGAATTCACGTACCAGCAGAGATGAGCGTCTTCCCGCTGCATGTGAAGCTCTCTGTGCCGATGCTGAAGGAAATCGTGGTCTGCAGGTATTTGCAGTCGGGGCTGACCGTTGCGATGAAGTGCCGTGTGATGTAATCATACAGACGCCAACCATCGCTGCCTGCAGAGACAAAAAGATATTTGCCATTTTATAGCTCTGTTGTCTTAGATCTGACTTCAGATCAGTTAAGATTAGATTCTAGAGTTAGGATGTTCCTGCAATATGGCCTCTGAACTCAATTTCGTTGACTGTACCGTTCAAAATTTGTTTTGATGTCTTTTATACTCACCAAGGCTGCATATATAGAGTAAGAACGGTAATATTATTATTACAATTTTAAAAAAATGTTTTATATTTGAATATATTTTCAAATGTAATTTATTCCTGTGA
>NW_015515038.1:26662-27922 GCF_001515645.1 Sinocyclocheilus grahami | reverse complement strand
AACTAGAAAGACTAGCAACTAAACGGGATGGAGAAGAAAACAGCTAATATTTCCTTTTGTTTTACGAATGCTGAAAAATATATCTAGCAGCGGCGGTTTTCTAGATATTGACAGTAACATATACATCTATTTATTTGGATTCCGTGGTTATTTGGAACAGGCTGTAAGGCAGTCAGATGAAGGTGTCATGGTGTTTACAGTATGCTTGGATGGATGTTGTTTATTTTTAATGTTTGTACGTGCTTTGCGGTCAGTGGAAGGGGCTGGAGGTGCTTCTTATACGAGTGAGCTAATAAAAACTACTATTTCACCTGAAGTATGTAAATATCAGCACTGATTCTGAAGATTTGCCAACGCTCCAACTGAGCCAGACTTGTTTAAACATTAATCCAGATCTGGAATGGCACCATTGTGAGGCACCACAGTTATTCACCATGAGGCCCAGTGCATTCTGGACCGCATACTATATGACTGCATACACAGAGAGCTGCTTTAGTCTATGACCAGCACATGTGCTGATTCCTGAGTGTAATTCCCTGACAGAAGCAAATTATTGTTTTGTCCAATTATTGCACACTCTGAATCATTTAGAAAGGATATTGGTTAAATCGGGTTACTGTCAATGAAGAGTGATTGTCTCTTTTTTTTACTTTCTCTAGAAAGAGATTCAGGGGATGAGCCAGTGTCACCATCCCAACATTGTGTCGTACTACACCTCGTTCGTGGTGAAAGATGAGCTGTGGTTGGTCATGAAGCTGCTCAGTGGTGGTAAGTCACGGCCACCTATTCTTTTTATTTTATTTTTTTACTAATCCAAACTCTTCATTTTCATCTATGTCATTGGCTGTGTCCAAATGCTGAAAAATGCCATTCAGGGATAGGAAGGCATTAAGACATGTACAATTCAATAATTATGATGTATCTTCTGAGAGAAGTTTATTTGGTTAGTTTTTGAAAGCAGCATCTGAAGACGCTTTGAAATAAGTAAATTAACTCAAAAATGTTTCAATGGAGAAAGATGCATTGTTAATAACTTCAACAAAACAGGAAAAATCAAAAAAAAAAAAAATTTTAAAAAAGGAGAAAAAAAATAATTAAGTCTTAAATTTAAAATAAGTCTGCTTTGAAAATGAGCATTTCACCAACAACATACACTACCATTCAAAAGTTTGGGGTCAGTAAGATTTTTTTACTATTGTTTTTTAATAAGAAGTATTTTATGCTGACCAAGGCTGCATTTATTTAATCAAAAATACAGTA
>NW_015515038.1:22367-22947 GCF_001515645.1 Sinocyclocheilus grahami | reverse complement strand
AAAAAAAAAAGAATATATGTGTGTGTGTATGTATATATGTCAGTGGGTGTGAAAACTTGTTTTCCTATTGAATTAAGTTGATTTATCCATTCAATGAAATTCAGTGGGGTTGTTTTGGACCGCAGTGACTTCCACTGTATGGATAAAAATAGGTAAAACATTACTTAAAATCTATCTCTGGTACTTTGCACACAAAACAAAGTTATACCGGTTTGGAACTACATGAGTGTGAATAACTACTTCTGATTTTGAAGGCAAAAATGTGTCAGTCCCCTTCAGTGAATGGTCAAAGAGTCGTGCTGCTCAAAGCCATCTGCTGGGTGGTGGCCTGAAGCTGTCCTTGAAATGTGACTTCTATGTTTAACCATCCCATCTTGAGAGTGATGTGTGTGATATTCCCTTTGACAACTGTTGGAAGTAATGACGTACAGTAAATAGGAATGTGATTTTGCATGAAGCGGCTTAGTGGCATTCCATAGTGTCAGCACAGGAAGTGTTTTTAAAAAAAGTACTGCAAAACAATTGATCTCAATATCTCACATTTTTTCACTTTACTAGCTAAAATGTTTTTTTTTTTTTT
>NW_015515038.1:2572-4491 GCF_001515645.1 Sinocyclocheilus grahami | reverse complement strand
AAACAATGGAAAAACTCTTAAGATAACATGTAGAAAGAAAAAACACAAGGAAAAAACACACGATCTTAAGCACACAGAATAGCGTAAGTGGACTTTGAACGATTAATTGCCACTTTGAACGATTACGTAATTGTGGCATCCATAATTGTAATCGCGATTAGAAATTTGATTAATTGTGCAGCCCTACTAGCCACTGGTTAGGATCTGAAATGACCCATTAGAATGATAATGAAGTCTGCCAGGGACTTCCCTATGGAGTTAATCACAGACCGCGGTTAATTCCAGCAGATGCATTAGTGCTGTGGCAGCCTAAGACTCTCAGGATGCAGAATTTCTTAGGGCAATATTGCATTATGACTGGCTGCTTCCAGGATAGATATCTTCTAATGATCATGTAGAGCTGAATAATTAATCAAAATAAAACCGAAATATGGCTATATGATTTTATGCGATTATCAAATCACAAAGGCTGTGATTTAATTAAATAAATAAATGCACAAAGTTATTTTAGTACTGTAAGTTTAGTAATTTAACATTTGAAAATTAAGGAAAACAGCCATAAATATTAATTTTGAACTTTAACAGTTGCAATTTAATATAAAATTCCTGTTATATAATTTTTTCCTTGATTTTTATTTGATTGTACTGCAAAATATTACAATAGTATATATATATATATATTTTTTTTCTGTATCGTTTTTTTTGTAATTATTTTTTTTAGTGATAATAATCACAAAAAATACAAACAAGCATAGCAAACCTGTTTTTTTAATCGCATTTTGAATCATAATCACAGTATTTATCAGAAAAAATGCATCTCAAACTATGCAGCCGTTCAATCTTGTCAGTCTGCCTTTTGAAGACATGCACAGCATATCTTTGTCCTGACACATGACGTTGTGCAAACAGATCGGATTTTGTCATCTTTTTTGCAGCTGTGAAGGTGACTGTAAATAGTTTTATTTCAGAGTTTTAAACAGAATGTTCCTCTTCTTGATTTCATTGCATCCTTAAACTCCAGTAGTGATCCTGTCTTCCCAGACCCCACTGTGTAAAGCTACTGCTGAGAGTTTGATGATATGTTTCAAGCCTGCGTGTAATTTTCTGTCCCAGACGCAGCCAAGTGCTGAACAGGGAGATTATAGTCTGGCTCGTGCTGACACTGACAGCCGGGGGATGCAGCCTTTCTTCCCCTGGTGCAGAGCTGAAATCACTCTGTCTGGATAATCGCTGTTCATTTTACGCCTGTCATCAGCTGTCGTGCCCTCCTCCTTCTGCTTCTGCCAGCTGAAGATACCCAGGTGGCGCATCTTAAATATGGAGGTAGGACACAAGCATCCAGACGGCCGTCTCACAGCTGGACTCTCGGCGTCATTCCTGGCACACAGGGCACACCACGGCGGGCACCATCTTAAATAATAATGACTCTCTCATCAAGAGGTGCAGGTGGCTAGTTTAAATGTAATAGATACACAACTAATTATAGAGATTTTTCAGGGGTAGCTGCTGTGTTTTTATTGCGTAAAAAAGGGATAGTTCAGCTTAAAGTGAAAATTGTCATCATCATTTACTCACTTTCATGTCATTTCAAACATCTATGGCTTATTCAGGATTTCTTAATATTTGCCCTTCCACAAATAAGGCCTAAAAAGGTCCTAAATCAGAGCAGAAAGCAGCTGCCAGTCGTGGCATTAAATGTTGCATACAAAATTAATTTCTTCCTCATAAAAAATTAATATGTTCCTCGGTATGCTTTGTTTCCCAGTACAAATATCTAAACATCCTTAAATCACGATACATTTATTTGAGATGCAGATTGAACATATGAAGTCTTCTGAGAAATTTAACAAAATTAAGTGAGTTTATACTCACTTAAAAAAAAAAGAATATATGTGTGTGTGTATGTATATATGTCAGTG
>NW_015515038.1:0-1070 GCF_001515645.1 Sinocyclocheilus grahami | reverse complement strand
CTGGTTGAAAATCTGTTGGTGTGTGGTGTGCTGTCTTTGTCACATTCGCAGCACACCACACACTATAGGTGCAAAACAGTTAAATCTAGGATTTTTTGTCATCATGTTTGTGGTCTCTCACATTTTGAAAATCGTATATTTTCTTTTAGTGTGTACCCAGCATTATTTATACAGTGAAGACTATGCAGTGTTATTTTACAGTTGAATAAATTATTCAGTTTCTGTAGTAATTCTGTACTGAAATATTACTGTTAGACCTACCTGAAAAACTGAAAGTACTGTTAATTTCATTTGTAACTTATGGTTTTTGTTTGTGCTATTGCTTGTCATTTATTTAATTGTTCTTATTGTCTTTTTTAGTTCAAATCTATTTAATTCTGAGTTAGTGCACCTGATTCGTGGGTGGGGAGGTTTAAGCACCAGGAGGAAGGGGGCGTGATCCATGGGAAACAGTCCTGCCACCACAGCTGGAAAAAAATCCTAGCGGAAACACTGTATTCTATAGTTTCCTGTACCAAGAAGATAAAAGGGCCTTAAAATGAAATTTAAAAAAGAATACCAGATCTCACACCAGATCTTGCTTTATTTACTTGTAGCATTTACAGAAAGGCCCGAAAAAAGAGAGTCAGCTTGTCAGCCTGGCCTGTTTGTTAGGTACAAAGGTATGTGAGATAGGAATACGATCAATACCTTCATTAGCACAAAGCACAAAAGAGGCTGTCCTCTCCAGCCTTTGAACAGCACTTGTGAGTAGAACTTTTACAGCTAGATGGGAGTTTTACGACTTCAGCACACATGGTTGGCTGTTACTTTTGTGCTGTACTGGATGTAAATGGGTAATTCTACACACAGCTGCTTTTGTGTACATGTAAAAATAAAGGTCATTAATAGAAAAATTGTAAATAATAAAAGCTGTACCTGACTCCAACTTTTATGTGATAATAGACATTTTCTAAACATTAAAATAAAAACATATGATATATATATATATATATATATATATATCATCATCCTTTTGTATTTTAAAATGTATTCATTGTGCATACAAAGGCATAATGAAATTAATTTAT
>NW_015515037.1:4680-5556 GCF_001515645.1 Sinocyclocheilus grahami | reverse complement strand
ATATATATATATATATATATATATATATACACGCACAGTATATGTATAACCTGTTAATTTTGTTAACTATGATCCCTTTCTCTGTATTGTGAAAAGGTGTAAGAGCTCTAATGGGACATTTCATGTAATTTTACAGCAAAATACAGGTAAATGTACCATTTTTGGAAGTGAAAAATAAGTAATCTATAATTTCCAGTGAAAAAAAAAACAGTGACAGCTCACATTTGATGGTTTTTCATTGAAATTACAAAATTACACTAGAAATGTACATTAGGGTTTGTTACATCTTATGTTGTTTAATTCATGTTTACTGCATTATTTTAGTATTGTGTGTTACCACAATGGTGTTTTGTGTGTATGACACCGTGCACCTTCTATATATTAGTATTTACCTCAGCTTGTGCTTGTAATGAACGTTGATTCATCGTGTGGCTTTCTCTTTACTACCTTGTTTTAAGGTGTTTTTAGTATATTATAAAGATTTAAAAAACTGACTTCAGTAATTTGATAACATTTTCAGTTAATGATATATTTTTTTACATTTTAAAAAAGTTGCTACCCAATTATTATTATTTTATTTTTTTTGCAGTTAAGTACTGACATTTTTTACTGTAAATTTCAAAGACTTGGGACCACAAACAACATTGGACCCCAATTATACAAAATAATACTGAGAATTGTTTTCAAAATATATCCTTTTGGGTAGTGCAGAAGAAAGAAATTCCTACAGGTCGTAAATATAGTGTGGCGCTATAGAAAACAATTTCTAAAAGAGTTCTTAAGTTTAATGTAAGTAAATCTAAAATCTTAATTTATTATTGTGTGTGCATATGCTGTTTGTGCCTGATTGACTGTGCGTATTACAAAAATTAGACA
>NW_015515037.1:0-2333 GCF_001515645.1 Sinocyclocheilus grahami | reverse complement strand
ATTTGCACTTATGTTTTTACAAATAATCAATGCTTCATTTTGACCACATAACAGATTGTGCCTTGTATAGTACACTTTCATTTTGAGACAGTGACAGACAGCAAGATAAATATTATAAAATATAACCTGGAATTTACTCCTGGGCTCGTGAAAACAGTACCAGTGGGATTTTAAACCTGTATTATTCCTGTTGCTTTGTATAGATTTGTTTTTGTTTCAGAAATACTTAATGTACTCTAAGAAAATACACAATTACAAAGATTAGTTATCATCATTGTCGTCTATGCTCATTGTCATCATCATCCAGCAAGTCATCATAATCACCACCTATCAGGGCTATCATCATCATTTATTCCCATTCTAAATTAAGCTAATTAAAATAAGTGCCTGTGTCTGATTCATACACCCATGTCTGTAGCCAGTGGCATGCACAGACCTCCGGAGGGGCAGGGGAGAAGTTGCATGAGGAGGGAACAATCACGGTTTGGGGGGTACTTAGTAGTATTTGCTCATTTTAAATTTACATAGCATCTAATTTATGGGATGCCATATCTTTCTTAAAGTTGTTAATTACATTCTTCAGTGGTTGTGTGTGTGTGTGTGTGTTTGATAGTTATAGCAAGGGGAGAGAACAGCATTTAAATTTGGTTGCCATTGATTTGTGGTCCATGTGGGGCTAGACTGATATTTATGGGGAGAAAATGCCCCTCTGCCCCCAGGACTCTGGTACAAATCAGATGTGAGATCCAATATGGCCATCATGAAGTACGGATGATGTGAGGTGAATAAAAAGTGTCTTATCTCAAATGGATTTGTGTGGTGACACTAACAAGGGCTTTTAATCTTTAATTCAAGATGAATTCTATTCTCCTCTGGATCTCATTCGATTTTTCTATTAAGCAGTACAAGTGTAGTAGGCTTTATTTAGCCAGTTTCATTTTTAGTATAAGATCTCTGTGAATGTCAATCATGAGTACTTTTCCATAGAAGTCTCTCTGTCTTTTATTTCTCTCTTTCTCTCCTCTAAGGCGGCCCCTTCTCATTGCTCTCTTTGAGCTGTGGCAGTAGCTGCTTAATTATGTAGGGAGGTAGGAGATCTTTATTCTCTGTGTCCATGCTGATAGCATCTCATTCACTCTCAGTGTTTGAGGTTTAGATTTTATCTTGACAGGCTGGCTGACAAATAGGAGTCATCCTACACCTGCGCTGGGAATCTGTACTGGTGTTCTGGACAAACGTATGTGTCTATAATATCTGATGAAGTTAATATGTTGATTGTAAAAAAACACATAAATTAATTAATTTGTTAAATATTTAAAGATATTTTGCTGTATTAGACATTTAATATATTTCTATATGAATATACATAATAATATATTTTATTTCTTTATTTATAGACACACATTTTATTGTACATATATATAATGATATCAATCCATGATATCAATCTATAATATATAATGATATTTAAATCCATGATATTCCCTATGAAAATCCCTTTCCTGAGCATGACAGCTGCTATAGCATTAGTCCTCATTTTAATTAAAATGCATATTTAATAGCTAATGATAATAATAAAATTAATAACGTTGAAGTATTTATATGTAAGCTTGTATCTGAGGACATGACAATGAAATTACCGCTCCTATAAATGACCCGTTTTAATTACTGTACTCAGTTTGTTTGATTAATCCACCCCATTACAGTGTGTGTCTCGGTTTCTTCTAGTCAGAAAAGGTCGGTTGCTATGGCCACATTTATATGTGTTCATAAGTGGCCCTGAGTGACTGCTCACCATCTCGGCTCCAAACAACGAGCAATAATCAGCTCATTAAAGAGACCTCCCCTCCCCACGTACCCCCACGCTCATCTAAATAACAAACAACAAGCTCTCTCTCCATTCCGCCTTTTTCTCCTCTCCGGCCTCCCCTCCTTTAATAAACCACATCTCATAGAAATGTATTTATATCTCTATATCTACAATCGGGGCTGTGAGTGGGGAAAGAAAGGGAGAGAAAAAGTGGGTTCTGTCAGAAGTGGTGGGGAAGAGTGTGAAAGTAGCCGATTTTCTTAATACATCCCCTGGGAGCAGATAAGTCTATCAATCTGTTAGATTGGAAAGCCATTAGGTGCCCTGGTTTATGCGTCTCAAGCTGTTAAAGCAGAGCAGATTGATTGTTGAGCCTTTGATGGGATATGCTGATCTAATCTCACTGTGCTTCAGTTTGCAATAAATTACACAATTCATTTCCCCCCATTTAGGGGAAGAAAATGACACCTCCAGGCACGCCTGGCCTCTCCGGGCGAAACAGCACACAGAAGCTATTTTATGG
>NW_015515036.1:5311-5557 GCF_001515645.1 Sinocyclocheilus grahami | reverse complement strand
TTTGCATCATTACTCCAGTCACACGATCCTTCAGAAATCATTCTGCTGTTCTGATTTGCTGCTCAAAAAATATTTATTATTATTATTATTATTATGTTGAAACCAGCTGAGTAGAATTTTTTCAGGTTTCTGTGATGAATAGAAAGTTCAGAAGAACCGCATTTAGGCTATCTGAAATAGAAATCTTTTGTAACATTATAAATGTCTTTATTATCACTTTTGATCAATTTAAAGCATCCTTGCTGA
>NW_015515036.1:4827-5301 GCF_001515645.1 Sinocyclocheilus grahami | reverse complement strand
ATAAAACTGTTCATTTCTATAATTTATTTTCCAAAAAAATAAAAATGATACTGACTCTAAGCTTTTGAATGGTATAGTGTATAATGTTACAAAAGCTTTTTATTTCACATACATACTGATCTTTGGATCCTTCTATTCATCAAAGAATCCAGAAAAAATTACTCAACTGTTTTAAATATTGATAATAGTAATTAAAAAAGGTTTCTTGAGCAGCATTATTATTATAAGGATTTCTGAAGGATGTGACACTGAAGACTGGAGTAAATTCAGCTTTGATCACAGCAATCATTTTAAAATATATTCAAATAGAAAGCAGTTATTTTAAATTGTAAAAATATTTCACAACATTACTGCTTTTGCTGTACTTTAAATCAAATAAATTCAGACTTGGTGAGCAGAAGAGATTTCTTTATAAAACATTAAAAATCGTACTGTTCAAAAACTGATGACTGGTAGGTTATATAGATTACAGAA
>NW_015515036.1:0-1204 GCF_001515645.1 Sinocyclocheilus grahami | reverse complement strand
TTCGGAGAAACATCCGAGAAGCTGAAAAATGTAGGCAAAGTCTTAATTTGCTCTCTTTTCGATCTCACTGTAAAGGAGAAAGAGTTGCGATTTGAAATTGATTTCAATTGTAATGTTTTTATATACATAGAAAGCACATTAAATGCAAATAGAAGTGTCTACTTTTAAGGTTTCAAATAGGTTTTGGGAGAATACAATTTCAAAATGTGTGTGAAATAATGTTCCATTGTCAACACTTATGTAACAATTGAAACAGTATACTTATTCTGACCTGTACGTATTAAAATATATAAAAGAATAAGTGAGCATACAAAACTTTATTGCATTTTAAATTAGTAAAAAATTATTGCTGACAAATGGCCAAAACGGGACAGTGGCAAAGTTAAAAAATGTCAAATTGCAAGTAAGTAGTATTTGGGGTAAAAACAAATTAGTCTATTAATATGTCATACACTGATTATTGTGGTAAATATGCCTGACAAGATTGTTACACTGAATGACATTTTAGTGGCTATTTTCTCTAAATCATGGTAAAATGTATGATACTTATTTTTTGCGCCGAGAAAAACTATTTAATTAAACAGGACACTTTCTAATGTATTGAAAAACAACAACAACAATTCAAAGCTGTATTACACTTATTGTTACACAACATTTTTGGTATTTTCTTTCTCTAATTTTGCTTTAATGCTTCAATATTTTTGTGTGCAATTTATATTGTGTGCATATATATAAACTGAGTCTGCACCCATTCAGCTGTTCGCTCTTTAAAGTATTACATCCAAAAGTATGAAAGTATGAAGTACATGTCTAATGAGAGAGGATTTTCTAGGAAATGCAGATGAATAAGCGACTGTTCACACAGAATGGTTTCTTGCATAAAAAAAGACGGAGAACAACAAAATGAAGTGTAGACAGAGTACAGTTCGACAATTCTTAGAAAACAGGTTCTATTACAACAGCGAGACACGACAGCTGCCTTCTGACGTTCACACAGACAAATAATTTAAAAAACCACAGAAAGAATGCATGTTAGACAGAATTTATAACTGTAATTGAGTTGATGTATGACACAAAGATCTAAAAATTACAAGAACACCTGCACTGTACTTGAAATTGTGCAGCATAAACAGACACAGTCACACTCTTTCTAACTCTGTAAAGTCTGTACTTCATCCAGGTCTTTGGCGAATGTCTGTAAGGA
>NW_015515035.1:4858-5557 GCF_001515645.1 Sinocyclocheilus grahami | reverse complement strand
GGGTCCCTGCCAGGCCAGTGTGATACTGTCTTTACTCTTTCTTTCCTTCAGGATCACATTCACTGCAAACAGAGTGAGACAAAGGCACAATGTGATGATGTGCATACAAAATGGTAAAATTCTATCTGTAAGTATTCAAGATCACCTCAGTTCAATCGCAGCTTCTTGACCCACATGGTTTTATTCCAGTTACCCCTCTACTGATACAAAATAAAGCCACTGAGAGCTCACAATCCCCTTACAGACTTACAGAGAGTGCTTTACACACATACACACAAGTGAAACCTTTGTCTAAAGAGAGACAAAGGGGGCCACACAACAGCAGGTAATTACACTCTTGAAACACAGTCTAACACCTTCTCTGTCTCGCTCGTCTGTCCCTTCATCTCTCTCACTACAGCAGGACGGACAGAGAAAGAGAATGAGAGGGGGGAGGGAGATGGCAGCAGAGACAGCGGGCCTGATATTTGATCAGATGGTTGGAGGTAAATTCACCTGGTGTCCTTCACCTTTTCTGTCCTCTGAGATCTGTGAACAGCCTTCAAAATTACACCAGATATACACACACACTGAAACTCCTTCATGAGAGTAAATTACGTTTAATGTCATTTTCTGTTCAGATACAATTGCTTTAGGTTTCTACACTTTTTAACCAGTTCATTTTTATGTGATTAAAGGATAATGATTTTATTTATCTTT
>NW_015515035.1:2909-3505 GCF_001515645.1 Sinocyclocheilus grahami | reverse complement strand
AATACGCTGCATCACAAAGGCAAACACACATACCAGATGCAAGGGCTGTCAAACACTGGAGAGTTTTGAGAGATCTCATTGAATAAAGAAAGATAACCTTCGCTGTCAGCGTAAAGGTTTGGGGATGTATAACATTTTGAATAAGAAAGGGGGGGAAACTGAAAAAAAGACATTGTTTACCTCTCTTGTAACACAGACGCACACACGTTGACTACAAAAATTCCTTCAAATCATATTTGGAGAGTGTTTTGTTTATGAAAATCTAATGAGGACCTCTTCACAGAAAAACAATCGCCTCGGGCATGCTGGTTTTCAGTTTATCAACATGTAGCGTTGTGCCGGCTTTGGCATTTAAAGTGTAACATTTCGTCCTAAACAGGTCAGACACGACGCAACATTTGAATAATTTATCAGTCTTGAAAGCAAAATGCTGCACAAAGTGACAAAATTTCAGTCAATAAGATCCTATCTGATGTTAGTTTTTAAACCATCAGGTTTCACTGTCAAAAATATACACCAAGCATCATTTAAACATTATCATGGAAGAAAAGACGCAATCTACCTGTCTGACTGGTGGTGATGTTGACAGTGACTTG
>NW_015515035.1:0-803 GCF_001515645.1 Sinocyclocheilus grahami | reverse complement strand
AACAGGAGATCAGGGTGGAGAACTTTAAATGTCTGTGGTGATGACATTTCACCAGATCTACTAGCTGCTGGTGGATAGGGAGGGCTCCTCTGGGACACAGATCAGTGTGTGTGTTCACCTGTGGATGAAGAAGTCTATATGTTGCACAACCTAAAGGTAATTCCAACTACTGAGATAAAAGAGAGTGTGTTCTTTTAAGGGTCAAAAAGACCCTTATACACACATTTTGTATAAACAAATTTAGAATAATGATTAAAATATATTTATTTCCTGTTGTTTAGCAAGAATGCATTAAAATATTCCTATTTCCATGATGTTTTTTTTTTACATTTCTGTTCATCAAAGAACCCTAAAACAATGTATCCCAGTTCGCACAAAAACATTCAGCAGCACAACTCTTTTAGCACTGATAATAAGAAATGTGCACCAAATCAGCATATTAGAATGATTTCTGAAGAATCATGTGACATTGAAGACTGGAGTAATGGCTTCTGAAAATTCAGTTAATAAATTACATTTTAAATTATGTCAAAATAGAGAACGGTTACTTTAAATTGTAATACTATTTAACAATATTACTGTTAATAGTGGATTCTTAATCAAATGAATGCAACCTTGATGAGCATAAGAGCATAATGGCCCTTTTCAAAGAGATTTACCAAACATTTTGGGATACTGCATAAAAAAGGCTGGATGGAAACACTAAGATGTGAAATAAAATTACATAGTCTAGGGCTGGGAGATATCGCTAAAAAATTTTTCAACGATATAATGTTTCATATCGTTCGGTATCGATAATTATT
>NW_015515034.1:3820-5557 GCF_001515645.1 Sinocyclocheilus grahami | reverse complement strand
TTTTATTGCAAAAAATCATCCAGTATTCTTATGTTTCAAAATAAACATATCAAAATATCCATAAAAAGCTGTTTTAAATAGTTCTCAGATAAATATTTTAGAATTGTGGTTGATCTCATTCATTTCCACTGGCCAAATTATATTTTCATTGTTTTAAACAATTCAAATTAAATTAAATTTATGCAGTTTTGCTGATAAGGTGAACATATTTTAGCTATTTTAAGTGTAAACAGATAGGCCTATATGTATTGCAGTGTAAATACAATTGTCTGACTCGTGCCTCACTGACAAAGTATTTTAAAAAGGAAATGTGCAAATCTTACTGTTTTCTTCAAGTTGTATCCTTCAAATACAGTGGTATTTTTCATAATGTTGTGGAGATGCCTTCACATGATATCAACACTAAGCTATTATCAGTGGGCTCTGATCCCCGAGGGCAGCCCTTAGACCTTAGACAGATCCTCGGCATCCCCCTGGCTCGTTGGCTCTCTGCCTCGGGCTCCTCCACCACCTGCTCCGCCGCCGTTGGTCAGCCCCCTGGAGTCAGCAGCCATTCCTCCTCCATGGCTCCTCCCACCGTCAGCTCCACTGTGGGCCATCATCATGGCTGCGGCCTGGGTCCCACCTGGCTCCTCCCATTCCAGTCGTTCTCCTGGATATCCCTCCTCCTCCCGAGCCTCCTCCCAAGCTTTCACCTATGCCTCCCTCTGTTGTTGTCTACGGCGCGAGGTCGCGCCTTCCGGGAGGGGGGGCGAGATGTCAGGATTATGGACTTGTTTTGCCCCTGTTCCGTTTTTTTCCCTTATTTGGTCATGTTCCTGTCCTAGTTTAGTTTGATTATGTTCCATTGATGTCACTTGTGCTTCCCCTTTATCCTTTGTATTTAAGTCTCTGCCTTTGCGTTCAGTGTTTGTCAGGTCTACACGTTATGTTTGTGTGTTTCCTGCCATTTCAAGTGTGGATGTACTCTGTGTTTGGATTGTAATAAAGACTGTGTTCGCTATTTATCGTCTCCATCGTTCCTCGCCTACACAGAGTGTGACAATAAGCTTGCCATTTGTTGTTTAGGCTTAAAAAATAGGCAATTAAATATAAACAGTAGGCCAAATATATTGCCAAAATATATGCAATTTAAAATGTAACAAAATATGAAACTATTGTTTTAACTTTTTTTTATTAATAAATCACATGAAAACACGATATTTAAATAGTTGCATGTGACAACCTGCTTCAATACAAATCTGCCCCATCTTGAACATCCTGGTTCAACTCTTCAATTAAAAATCTGCATCTCTATTTACCATGCGTTTGTGTCTCCCAGAGGGATTTTATCATAACACGTAACAAGTATAGAAAAAATATGCTAGTAATAGTTTGGAAGATGATTTAAGAAATCCACAAACAGGGTTTCCATGAATAGTCTCAACCTTCTCCCTATGGCAGCCATTTATTTGTTCATATACTATATATACTATTCATATACATATACTATATTTATGTAAGTATATTGTTTGTCTATAGGTAATCGGCTTGGGACTTCTCTTTTCTACACCAATAGTTTGGTTGTGTATGGCTATGCTTTGTCAAGAACCCTACTACAAGTCTCTATTTCACAATGTACATGAAGAGGAGACAATAGAGTCTGCAGAGAAGGAAATGCGAGAGAGGGTCAATAGAAATATTAGAAGAAAAATTAAGGATATTTTAAATCAACCAAGAGAGGATGATTTGTACTGG
>NW_015515034.1:0-3797 GCF_001515645.1 Sinocyclocheilus grahami | reverse complement strand
ATTGTTTTAAACAATTCAAATTAAATTAAATTTATGCAGTTTTGCTGATAAGGTGAACATATTTTAGCTATTTTAAGTGTAAACAGATAGGCCTATATGTATTGCAGTGTAAATACAATTGTCTGACTCGTGCCTCACTGACAAAGTATTTTAAAAAGGAAATGTGCAAATCTTACTGTTTTCTTCAAGTTGTATCCTTCAAATACAGTGGTATTTTTCATAATGTTGTGGAGATGCCTTCACATGATATCAACACTAAGCTATTATCAGTGGGCTCTGATCCCCGAGGGCAGCCCTTAGACCTTAGACAGATCCTCGGCATCCCCCTGGCTCGTTGGCTCTCTGCCTCGGGCTCCTCCACCACCTGCTCCGCCGCCGTTGGTCAGCCCCCTGGAGTCAGCAGCCATTCCTCCTCCATGGCTCCTCCCACCGTCGGCTCCACTGTGGGCCATCATCATGGCTGCGGCCTGGGTCCCACCTGGCCCCTCCCATTCCAGTCGTTCTCCTGGATATCCCTCCTCCTCCCGAGCCTCCTCCCAAGCTTTCACCTATGCCTCCCTCTGTTGTTGTCTACGGCGCGAGGACGCGCCTTCCGGGAGGGGGGGCGAGATGTCAGGATTATGGACTTGTTTTGCCCCTGTTCCGTTTTTTTCCCTTATTTGGTCATGTTCCTGTCCTAGTTTAGTTTGATTATGTTCCATTGATGTCACTTATGCTTCCCCTTTATCCTTTGTATTTAAGTCTCTGCCTTTGCGTTCAGTGTTTGTCGGGTCTACACGTTATGTTTGTGTGTTTCCTGCCATTTCAAGTGTGGATGTACTCTGTGTTTGGATTGTAATAAAGACTGTGTTCGCTATTTATCGTCTCCATCGTTCCTCGCCTACACAGAGTGTGACAATAAGCTTGCCATTTGTTGTTTAGGCTTAAAAAATAGGCAATTAAATATAAACAGTAGGCCAAATATATTGCCAAAATATATGCAATTTAAAATGTAACAAAATATGAAACTATTGTTTTAACTTTTTTTTATTAATAAATCACATGAAAACACGATATTTAAATAGTTGCATGTGACAACCTGCTTCAATACAAATCTGCCCCATCTTGAACATCCTGGTTCAACTCTTCAATTAAAAATCTGCATCTCTATTTACCATGCGTGTGTAGGTTGATGCAAGCACATTGGTCGCCAAATTTGTATCCCTCACCTGATCCTGTTTTGTTTATCCATTCTGATCTGTTTTTTGTTTCTTTTTTGTCTGCCTTTCTGTTCAATAAATCTTGTTTCACCTTCATTTGGACCCAGACCCTGTTTTTCTACCGTGCTGTCTTAACAGACCGTGACAATTCGGACGGGACTAACATCACCGTGTTTATTATAGAGGTGGGAGGGTCTGTTTTGTACATCTGGAAGTTGCTGTATGCATGCATTGCGTATTCATGGGTTTCAGTCAAGTGACTTTTTTTGTTGTGGTCGCCATATTTAGGACCTTGCGTAGCCTCTCCATGATGATCGGAAACCAAAATAATACTTCACCAACAACGAAAAACAATGGTATTTAAAAAATATAGATACTTTAGGATTAGAGCCTTATTTACTGTCAAGCAAACTGCTGACTCCACTGAAGTCTAGTGAAAATTTACCAATTTGACGTTTGCTGATATTTACATCTACCTCATACACAATCCCTCTCCATACACTTGGGCTAGTTTCAGTTAAATTCTCACCTGCTAGAGATTTGTCCATCGGCCTGGATCCATCTGCCTTACCCGGCCTGGATGCCTGTGTACTCACTGCCAGATTCTGGGCCAAATCAACTGGACCAGATGCGACAGCCGTAACTTGCTGACACTATCGCATCCAAGCTGGACTCGGCCCGTTGCGCAGCATGCCAGACTTAGCCCAGTTTCATTTCTATATCTACTGTACTGTTCATTAATATTTCATTTAAAATTGATAATGCTCACAGTTCCCCTGAGGCGGCAGTGTCCGCTCACAGTCCCCCAAGGCGGCGGTGTCCACTCACAGTTCCCCCGAGGCGGCGGTGTCCGCTCACAAAGCTCCAGAAGCGGCGGTGTCCGCTCACAGTTCCCCCGAGGCGGCGGTGTCCGCTCACAAAGCTCCAGAAGCGGCGGTGTCCGCTCACAGTTCCCCCGAGGCGGCGGTGTCCGCTCACAAAGCTCCAGAAGCGGCGGTGTCCGCTCACAGTTCCCCCGAGGCGGCGGAGTCCGCTCACAGTTCCCCCGAGGCGGTGGTGTCTGCTCACAGTTCCCCCGAGGTGGCGGTATCCGCTCACAGTTCCCCCAAGTTGGCGGTGTCTGCTCACAGTTCCCCCGAGGCGGCGGTGTTCGCTCACAATGCTCCCGTGGTGGTGGAGCCCTCTGATGTTCCCTCTGAGGCAGCAGAGCTCGCTTCTGGCCTTCCCGAAGTGGAGGAGCCCACTAATGTTTCCTCTGAGGTGGTGGGGCTCGCTTCTGGCCTTCCCGAAGCGGCAGAGCTCGTTACTGGTTTTCCCAAAACGGCAGTGCTCGCCTCTGGGGCTCCCGAAGTGGCGGAGCCCGCCATTGCCTATTCCAAGGCTGCAGCTGCACACACACCGCTGTGGTGGCCGCTGGTTCTGCCCTGGGTCCCCATCCCGCCGGCTCTCCCTCAGTCCCCAGGCCCCCCTCCAGCACACGGACCTGGCCCCCCCATCTCTCCCCCTACTCCGCACCCGCTCTGCCGTCCCCCTGGTCGGGTGATTGGGAATGTCTGGAAGCCATTCCTTGGAGAGGAGGTTCTGTCATGAGTCTGGGTCCTGCGTTTCTCCCTCTCTCCACCAGAGGTCGCCATCTCCCGGACTCCATTACCCAAACTCCAAACACATGTTCAATCATTATACTCATTACACTGATTCCCCAAACTCCATACACCTGTTCACTCATTCACTCATTACACTCACCCTCAGCTATTCCCCATTGTCACAGACTATATATTCTCCTCTCACTCACCACTCGGCCTGGCTGAATTAATTGTAATTGTAAATGTAGTTATGTGTTATGTGTAGGTTGATGCAAGCACGTTGGTTGCCAAATTTGTATCCTTCACCGGATCCTGTTTTTTTTATCTGTTCTCATCTGTTTTTTGTTTCTTTTTGTCTGCCTTTCTGTTCAATGCATCTTGTTTCACCTGCATTTGGACCCTGACCCTGTTTTTCTACCGTGCTCTCTTACCAGACCATGACAATTCGGACGGGACTAACATCTCCGTGTTTATTATAGAGGTGGAAGGGTCTGTTTTGTACATCTGGACATTGCTGTATGCATGCATTGCGTATTCATGGGTTTGACTTTTTTGTTGCGGTCGCCATCTTTAGGACCTTGCGTAGCCTCTCCATGATGATCGGAAACCAAAATAACACTTCACCAACAACGAAAAACAATGGTATTTAAAAAATATAGATACTTTAGGATTAGATCCTTATTTACTGCAAAGTTTTGGAATTAAACATTTTATACTTAGCAAAATAATTTAAATAATTACCTAACTGTTACTATGAATCATTTTTAAAGGTAATCAGTGCATACTGTTCTTGATTGTTGCTCGTTTTCCAAATCTCATGTCAGGAGTTGTGGTCATTGTGCAGCATGTCTTTCCACATCCAGTGAGTTCTTTGCTTGGGAGCTTTCATTTCTGCACCTGTAAAAAGCAAATAATGCACAAATATCTATTATTAAAGGTCTAACTGAATGCACAAAACTGAATGAAATTAAATATATGAAGAGTTCAGATGCAAAAGCCTCTAAATGCCGTCTGA